>NC_139562.1:74422179-74684636 GCF_965112155.1 Podarcis liolepis | reverse complement strand
ATCTATGCTTAGAGGAAAGGGGGGGTCCCCTGCCCTGACTGAGGTGGAGGAGTGGCTAAATGACACAAGAGTTCAACATCCAGACCTGGGCAGCTATAATTACATAATGACAGGGCTGTACAAAGATCTGTTGGAAGAACATCAAACTCAGCTAATTAAAGAACTGGGGCCTATTAAAAACTTTCTTTCAGAATGTTTGGGTTTGCTCACCTCCCTGACTGAACTAATCAGGAGGAAAGAGGATTGCCACTTTCACATAGAAGCCATCAACAAGCCAAATGGAAATAAAACCCAGTCCAACATCAAAGAAAGGAAAACAAGCAGAGCCAAACTAGTCCAAGGAAAAGTACTGGCCACTAGGAAACCTTCCTTAAAGGGAAAGAGCCCAATGCACAAGAAGAAGCCGAAGAATGTGAAAATGGGTCGAAAGGCTAAGCTGCCCTCTCGGACTGGGAAAGTGAATTTCTCAAAGTTATTCAAGATTCTGGAGAACTCAAGCACAAAGAACCCCAACATAACAACGCCAAATAAGAGCCAAAGCCCAAACATTTTAAATAAACATCAGGTGGCTAGCCCTCTAAGGCTAGCAAAACAACTGCTGCCCTCTAGTGGAAAATTAAAGAAAACTCCAGACCCAAAGCAAGAAACTCCCCAGAAGGGAGTACAAAAGAGCCAGAACTTAATTTTAATTAAACATAAATTAGTCCTCCTCCCTCTCTTCAAGCATGGAGGCCTTTCCACGCTTGCACAACAGAGAATTTATTTACTTAAGAAAATTGACTTAGTCATCAGAGGCCTTATACCAGCAGGAAATATTGTCAGCGTAAAATTTCTTCCTTTAAGGGCTGGTCGGTAACTAAACAAATCTTGGACAAGAGGGACAGGCTCCAGAGGGCTGGCCTGTTGGTGACCCGCCTTTTTGAAGAGTCTGGCGTTCCACCATCCCTCTTAGGAACACGCAAGCCTACTAGTCTGCGCACAGAATTGGAAATGGCTTCTGAAAACTGCAAACAAGGTCAACCGGAGGCAGTCAAAATTTCCAAACAGAAGGCTAAGCTCCAAAAAACTTTACTCCCTTCCAATGAACCCAATGAAAAGGAGATGCTCTTTTTAGCCTCCCTTGAGCAGATTCAACAGTCCCAGGATGCGTTAATAGCTAGGTTACAAACCATTAAAAAATCCTTAGTCCGCCAAGGTTTTTCTGCTCCTTTGGAATTTAATTTTGCTACTAACACAATAAAGCCCTTATCCAACGAAGACTGGACGCAGTGCCGGTTCCTGTCCCCCGAAGAAGTGGGTTCTCCCACACAACCCTTAATACCTCAAACAACAATACACCAGGTAGACCTTGCCATGCCGATGAGTAGGAACGGTTCAATCTTTGTGGACGCCTCAGGATCCTTAGATGGCATTCAGGTGGAGGATTGAAAGACAGATACAGCGAGGGGACACCACGCCAGGGAAACAAAACTCACTAGGTTAGTACCTACCACAAATGATCTCAACAGCTCACTCCACCTCTACAAAAACATTCATTTCATCATCCTAAAGAACAAACGGAGGAGTCTACCTTTGTTCCCCTCACCACCATATTTCCACATCTTATCATGGAATGTGGCGGGCTGGCTGTCTAAGCAGGGCGATGCTGATTTTCTGGATTTTCTCTCAAAATTCCAGATTATTTGTCTACAAGAGACCTGGTGCCTAGACTCTCATCCCCCTTACTTACAGGGTTATGTGGCTTTTGCTACCCCTGCGAAAAAACCAAATAACCGTGGCTGACCTAGCGGTGGTTTGGTCACTTTTATTCCTATAGAGCAAGGGTACAGGGTGCGACAACTGCAGTGGATGAAGAACAACAATTTTCAGATTTTACTTATCTCCAATAACACAGGAGGAGATCTTCTATGTTTCAACGTTTATATTCCCCCCGTGTGTACTTCCTCTCAGACAGTACAAATCTGGGAAGATTTGGAGACATGCTTGGAGAAGGCCAAAATAGAATTTCCTGACTGGAACATCCTGCTGGCAGGTGACTTTAATGCCAGGATAGGCAGCGACATCAATTCGTATGGCTCCAAAACCCAGTTTTTACCAGAGGCAGACTGGTTTATCCCTTGGAGTTCTGATGAAAAGGTCTTGAATAAGGCAGGTATTACATTACTGGAGATTGCTTTTAAGCATAATTTGTACAACCTGCATGGTACTTACATGGATAGGTCAGGAGGTTTCTTCTCTTTTATCGGCCCTCGTGGTGCAAGTGTGATTGACCATATCCTGGTCTCTCCAACAATTTTGGAGAGGGCACAGGGTCTCAGCACTTTTAACAGAACTGAGAGCGACCATCTTCCTAGAGCAATCTCACTAACTCCCCTCGAATCAGGGGGATTACAACATCTACATTGTGCAGCCCCTCCTCAAGCACTGGCCCCATGCAGGCGTAAATGGAACAGCGAGCTGGAGCTTAAAATTAAACAACACCTGCACTCTCCAGATTTATTGGTTCTGAGAGACCAGTGTCCTTTACCTAACTTTGATCCTTTTTCACTATATCAGCGGGTCTCAGAGTCCCTTTTCCCATTTCTTATAAACACCAGGCCTCCCAAACAACATAACAAATCGGGGGTCTGGTTTGACAAAGACTGCCGGAAGCTAAGATCCCTGCTTAGGAAACAACAAAATAAGGTAAAACAGGAGAGGACTTTGTCATCTATGGTAAATTTCCACAGATGGCGCTCTCACTATAAAAACACCTTAAAACTCAAGAAATCCCTTTACAGGAAGGAACAATGGGAGGCACTTGATAAGGCGATTAAATCGCGAGACGATTTATTAGTTGGATTGATTTCCTTTTTTTGACCAAATCATTTTTATTGATTTTCCAAATTTTACCAAACCAGCCACAAATTAAGACAAATTTAATACAATTTTTCCCAAAATTGGTTTCCCATACTCCATTCATGATGTGTCCAAATTTTCCTCTTGTTGCTGTTTATTTTCCTAGTTGTTTCTAGTTCACATTCCTTTCAATTAACCTTATATTACAGTAGGGTTTTTTTTTTAAAAAAAACACCTTGTTTATCCTTAAGCATCAGTTTGCCAATTCCTGCATGTACAATATTATAACATTTGCAATATCTACAAGTGAGGTTACTCCACAAATTATCAAATCCACAACAAGTCAGTAATTATCATTTCTAAAATAAACTATGTATGAAAACCCAGTAGTTCACTTTTACTAGATGTTTTTCCTTTTCTTCTTATATGCACAGTGCATTCTGTCCAGACCTCTTAAATGTCCAATCCAAGTATCTCCTCTGTTGTTGTCCATTCTAAAATAGGAAATTGCAAGGATGACCTTGGTATTTTCCCATGGCGCCTTAACAGTGAGCCCATAATAGTAGGAGAAGGCAGACTGTCTTTCCTAGAAAATTTGTAACAGTTCAATCTTTAGTCGCCCTCCCCTTAAGCCAAGCAGACCCAAGCTGATGACTTTCCATTGAAATTTCTCAATTTGCCTCTAAGAGTACACCAGTTATTGCTGGCCATTTCCCACCAGGTTCTCATCAACATTTTCTGACACTACAAGCTTTAATTAATGTCCCTAATTGTTTAATTATTTAAAATTCTCTCAGTCTTATTCGTCAAGTTCTTTCAGTTTCATCAAGCTGAGGAGGTGATAGGTAAAACTCCTCAAAAAAAGCAGCTTGTCACATCTTCTCTTTCCTTCCATTGTTTTGACAGCATCAGACAGCATCACTCCACCTCACACTGCCTGGAGTTTTACCTGCACACACTTCCAATTTTCCACTAATAAACCTCACCTGTGATCCTTTTATTTCTTTAATCCAGAGGGGGTAAGAAGTAAGCCCTTGAAAGCTTTAAGCAACAATAATAATAGCATTAATAATAAAAGAAGATCTACTCCTATCTTCTCTCCATTTTGAATTACAGCAGGAATCATAACTCAAATCTCATACCTCAACTTCAATAGCCTGATTATGCCATTAATTTTAATCCAGTGTTCAAAATTTTGAAGGAGCTCTGCCACTTGCTGTGGCGGACTTTGGAGGCTGTCTCTGTGATGGAGAGTTTGAGACCCAGCGTCTCCTCCCCTCCTGGTTCTTGGGTGGCAGGAGTGGGCACAAAGACGACATTTGGCCAAAAGTGCTGTTGGGTCACTCATAACACTAACCCATATTTAACATTAAGCTTAGTAAATGTTAACCTTAGTTAAGGCTGAGGCATCTGGCAGACAATCTCTTAAACTAGGATTAGGGTTTTTTTTGCTCTCCAGATGTTGCTGAACTATAGCTCCCATCAGTTCCAGCAAGCATGGCCCAATAGCCAGGGATTTGGTTCGCATCTGTCTGTCTTGAGAGACAATGGAGTGTGCATCTGGGGGTGAAGTCAAACTGCTGTGTTAGTTAATTCCACACTGTGGATATTGCTAATATAGGAACTGAATAGATTGTATTTCCTGATCAATCTGCTGGATTTTAACTTCTCATAGTATGTTTCGTTTATATGATAAGTTGGTCTATAGAATCATATATTTTGATATGATATGTTGAATCACATTTAAAAAGAATTTATATAGTTACATACAGCCTGTGGTGTTGTTTGTGTTGTTATCAGTTTTGTATTTACGTGACAAAGGGTTTGGTAGTGTTAGTTGACAGCACCGAAGTAACCTCTCTGGGGTGCAAGCCTGAGCAGGGTGTATGGAGGTTCTGGGCTGCCTAGACAACAAGAGCCCCCTCTTGGCCTCGCTGATGTGATTCAAAGGAAAGCACCAGGTTGGCTGCAGGAGGTGCTGGAAGGAAGTATAGAAGGTGCCATCCAACTACCTTAAGGCAGTGGTTTTTAACCAGTGTGACGTGGCGCTCTAGGGTGCCTTGAATGATAGTCAGGGGGACCATGGGCAACACTGGCTTCTGTCTTTCTTTTCCTTCCCTCCCTTCTTTGATGCCCTCTGTTGGTTACAGCAGCGACCCTGGCTACAAGCTCCCCAGGTGAATGGTGCCTCTCTCTGGGGTGGGGGTGGGCAACTCAGAGACCACGGATGGCCGCAGCAGCTGCCCAAAGGACTCCCAAGGAAAGGGGAGAGAACAGTCCACAAGGGAGGGTGTTTGAAAAAGGGTGAGAGGCTGCCAGCTCTGCAGACAAGGGATGACATAACTGGGCTCCTGAGCCCCACAGGGGTGCCACAGAAAGAATGTAATTGGTCAAGGGAGCCGTGGACTCAAAAGGGGTCTCCACTCCTGATTTGTGTAGGATTTGCTCCTTTTATTCTCTTGATGTCCACAAGGCAGCAGAGGTTTAAGATAAGAGTTTTTCTTCTCCTAGATGGGCTACCTTTCCAGGTTGATGAGCCCCATCTGCCCCTCACTTCTCTCTACAGCATGTGCAGAAATCACCTTCTTGACCGTTGGACCCACTATTGGTCTTTTCCACTCAATCCGCTCAGTCGTGTTTTCAGGCACAGTTTCTAACTCACTGAGTCTTTGATTCCCATTGGCTACATTCACTTGGTTTAATCGGCCAGTTGAATCTGTTCCTAGGGTGTGGCTGCTGTTGTATGCTGCCAGTTTCTAGGAGCCACAGGTGAGTTTCCAAGTGAGTTTCCAGGGTTGGGACCAAAGGTGAACCAACTACCCCAGAAGGAGCACAACATGTCCCCCACCAGAGGTACCACCCCTCCCATGATACCCCATATACCCCTGGCCAGGGGATTATAGGAGCCATAGGATTCCTTCTGCAACTTGGTGCCTTTTGGAAATTGTGTGTATGTTTGAGGAAGATCATTCTCCTATTTGATTTTTTTTCTCATGCAAGCATTATTTATCATATGTAAATCAAATGGCTGGCTAACTACTTCTAGTCTGGGAACCATCTGCCCAAAGCAGAACCCCCAAATCCAGCACATAATCTGGTTCATGTGGTTTTTGGTGGCATCTTTGGTTAAATCCTGTTTTGCCTTTTTTAACCCCACTTTGCTCTACAAGTTCTCTGTTTCAGAAACGTTCCAAACAGGAACAACAAACTAGCATGCTTGTGGAATAAACTAGTGTGGTACAAAAGTACAAGAAATTGGCACATGCTGATCGGCACAAGCAGCCAGTAATAACTTGAATAAAAATAAATATTTATGTTCATATTTCTTTGCTGGTATTTTGAAAAGGCAACATATGTTTCATGTTGTTTTTAAATAATGAAATGTGGAACAAATGAAAGTTAAGCTTCCTACAAGCTACTATGATAAGCAGACAGAGGTTTTGTTTACAGCTCAAAACTTCAGCTGTGACCTCTGACAATTGATGCAAACCTTAATTACAAATAGAATTATACATTTTAAGAACCATTCAGAACAAAGGAACATATTTTCACTTGGCTTTCTTTGTGATAGTTTTAATTAGCTGCAAGTCTTTGAAAAATCATAGTGCTTGACGGCTGCTCAGCCACTGACGGACTGACGGAAGAAAGTGGCTTGCTCACTTCAAATAATGCCTGGAAGATCTGTAGGAATGCGACTGTTTCAGCCCTTGTGCTCTACAATTTATCCATATGTTCCTGGATATACTATTTCTGAAGGGGTAGCAATGTTAGTTTCTGATTTCAGAAACAACAAGGAATCTTTTAGTACCTTAAAGTCTAACAATTTTATTAAAAGTGTGAGCTTTTGTGGAGTACAGTCTACTTCATCAGATGTGTGAAATGGTTTCTTGCATGGGGGGAGGGGAGAGACAGATAGTAAACTGTGAGTCAGAAGAAAATGGCATTCAGAGTGGCCATTCAGAGTGGCCATTAACCCCAAACAGTATTTAACAACACATTCATCCAGGCATTGGTAAGCCAATTAACATATGTAGTGTGATTTTGAAAAATCCATTGTGCCGATTTCATTCCAAAAGTGATAGCATTGAACCTCTTGATATATTGTAATTTGTGTGATTCATATTGCACTCTCCCTTTCAAGTCACTGCCCCCTGGTCTGTCTATCTATATCTATATCTATATATCTATATATCTATATCTATATCTATATCTATATCTATATCTATATCTATATCTATATCTATATCTATATCTATATCTATATCTATATCTATATCTATATCTATATCTATCTATCTATCTATCTATCTATCTATCTATCTATCTATCTATCTATCTCCAATTCAGGGTTACACTGAATTTGGTAACACAGGGTAACACAGGGTAACATGGCACAAAAACTTGTGCCATGGTAAAATCGTTTGCCTTCAAAGTGCCACAAAACTGTTGTTTTTCCTGGGTTTACAGGAACACATAACAGTGGATTGGTTTGTTTTGGATTATAGCTTGTAGTTAACGACGAAAGGTCTTAAATATGAGACCTGGCCAAACCCTGACTTAGAGTTTTGTGTGAAGAGTCCCTGGTGCTCACTGTCCTTTAAAATAGACAATGGGGAAGTGCAACTGAAAGTATGTGCAAAGCAGTTACTGTTTATGAAGGGTTTGATTCAGAGTCGGGTCCCTTGCTGGCTTGGGACCTGGTGCATATGTACCCTTTTGTTGTCCTGTTTTGAACCCTGACCTTGTCAGCCCAAGACCCTATCATCTGCTCCTCACTGCTTCTCTTAGAAGATGTAGGAAGCACTTGAGGGAAACGCCACTCTATTGCTCCTAGTAGAAGGTGTACATCTTAGGCTCAGTTCAAACATAATGTGAAACCATGGCTTACCCTGATCATTATTTAGAGCTCAAGGCATGGCATAAACTTGCAAATGTAAATGTACAGATGCACAACAGGCATCTTGTTGTCTGCTTTTGCTTTCCATCCTTTCAGAATTCATGTTCATGATTTCCTCTTCTGCCCTTGAAATAATAGCTTTTAACTTTTTTGTTGTTGATTCAGACATTATGCCAAATCATACTTAGCACCAGTCATTGTTTTCAGACCCATTTCAACTCCCCCCTCTCTTTCTCCTTGTGCCCCACCCCCAAGTTAAGTCTTATTATTTCCTAGATATAGGCTTTGACCTCACATTGGGATACAAGGAGGCTGTGACCACTGGCGGAGGAAGAGGCGTGTGGGGGAGCGCACCACTCAGGCAGGAGGAGAAGTTATGCTAAGACCAGATCACTTATTACCGAGGAGGCAGGTTTAGTTGTTGTTTGGAGACTATCTCTGGTTCGGGGTCTGGTCTTGACCGGATGGATACTGGAATCAACAAGGGAGACCCACATGACCTGAAGGTGCTGCTGTGCAATGCCAGGTCAAGGATTCACAAGACCACTGCCATCCATGACTTGATCATGGATGGGGGACTTGACCTGGCATGTGTAACAGAGACTCAGTTGGACGAGGCGCATGGTCCTGTTCTTGCCGCTGCTTGTCCACCAGGTTTCTCTTCTGCACAGCAATCCAGGTCATATGGGTGGGGAGGGGGGGTTGCAGTGATTTTTAGGAAGTCATTAGCTTGCATCAGGCATCCTATTGGGAAGACCCAGTTTTCTGAGTGCATGTTCTGGAAATTGGGCAATAGGGGCAGCACAGGATTACTTTTGGTGTACCAGCCTCCCCACTGCACCAAGGATTCCCTGCCCAAGCTGCTTCAGGTTGTGGCGGATGTTCTCCTGGAGACACCTAGTTTAGCTGTCCTAGGGGTTTTAAACATCCATGCCGAAACGACCTTACAAGGGCCGCTTGGGACTTCATGGAAAGCATGGCCTCCATGGGGCTGTCCCTGAATAAGTTTGGCCCAACTCATAGTCGTGGACATACCTTAGACCTGGTGTTCACCTCTATTGATGTACCCACTGACACTAAGTAAAAGCAAAGCAAAAGAAGTGCCATGGTCAGATCACTTCCTGGTGCAACTGGACTTTTCCGTGACCCATCCCCTCTGCAGGGAGGTGGAACCGATTCGGATGGTCCACCCCCGCCATTTAATGGATCAAAATGGTTTCCAGAGAGTGGTAGGCAATGTTTTATCCCATGCTGATGGCCTTTCAGCTGATTCCCTGGTGACCCGCTGGAATGCAGAATTAACCAGGGCCATTGACTCTCTGGCTCCAAAGCACCCTCTGCGAGTACAAGGATCCTGGACTGCCCCATGGTTTCCCCCTCAGCTGAGGGTGCTGAAACAATTGCTGGAATGGCTAGAGGAAACTCAGGTGGGGGAAAACTCAGTCTGAATCTGACCAGACACGGGTTAAAGCTCAATGCTGAGCCTACCAAGTGGTGATAGCAATGGCGAAGAGGACCTTCTTCACCGCCTCTATTGGATCTGCAGAAAACAACAGCAGGAGACTTTTTCAGGTGGTTTGTAATTTAATGGAATCACCTGCACCATTGGGGCATGGTAAGGACCCCAAGATTTTTGCAGATAAAGTAGCTCAGGTTCAGAAAGAGATAGATTCTACCGTGAGAGCAGGGCCAGGGCGGCTTAGGTTGCATGGGATCAGTTCCAATCTGTTACCTCCGAGGATGTGGGCAGGCGGCTTGGATAAGTGAAACCGTCCATCTTTCTCCTTGATCCTTGCCCATCTTGGCAAATAAAAGCAAGCTGGGAAGGGCTGGGCGATGGGCTCTGCAAAGTGGTGAATGCTTCCCTCTGTGAGGGAGACTTCCCAGACCTGCTGAAAGAGGCGGTTATTAAACCACTCCTTAAAAAAACATATTTGGACCCGGCCGATATGGCCAACTATCACCCAGTCTCAAATCTTCCATTCTTGGGCAAGGTGATTGAGCGGGTGGTTGCGGAACAACTCCAGGCACGCCTGAAGGATGCGGGCCATTTGGATCCCTTCTAATCGGGATTCAGGCCTCATCATGGGACTGAAACTGCCTTGGTCCCACTGGTCAATGATTTCTGGTAGGCTAGGGACAAAGGTGAAAACTGTTTCCTAGTTCTGCTGGATCTTTCAGCAGCCTTTGATACCATTGACCACAACATCCTTCTGGACCATCTAAAGAAGTATAGTGGTTCCGCTCCTTCCTCCCGGGTCCTGTCCAGAAAGTGGTGTGGGAAGATGAGTGTTTGGACCCCTGGGCTCCCACTTGTGGGGTGCCTCAGGGTTCCGTCTTCTCCCTCATGCTTTTTAACATCTATATGAAGCTGCTGGGAGAGATCATCAGGGAGTTTGGGCTGGGTGTACATCAACATGTGGATGATACCCAGCTTTACCTCTCTTTTAAATTTCATCATCAATCTTTATTACGGTCCAGAGACCCAACAAAACATTACAAATTAATACAGAGTTCATACAGTCTACCTCCAGGTTAATCAAGCACTTTGTTTGGAATATAGGGCTCGTTTGTTCTTGCAACCACTGATAAAAACTTTGCCACTGCCAACATTCTAGCTTTTGTCCGGTCTTCCAGTAGGAACCTGACATAGTGAGCCTCTGACTTTCCTGGGAAAGGCACCAGCAAGGGTAGTATCAGTTCAGCCCTGGCCTGCTCATACTTCGCACAATGTAACAAAATATGATCT
This sequence comes from Podarcis liolepis, assembly GCF_965112155.1. Taxonomy (NCBI): domain Eukaryota; kingdom Metazoa; phylum Chordata; class Lepidosauria; order Squamata; family Lacertidae; genus Podarcis; species Podarcis liolepis. The sequence goes on along the minus strand of NC_139562.1, from coordinate 74,674,152 downwards.
GAATCGGAACCAGTGAAGGCGGTGAAGTTCCTGTATGAGTGCCTGGAGGTGGTTGGAGGATGGATGGCAGCTAACAAATTGAGGCTGAATCCTGACAAGACAGAAGTACTCTTTTTGGGGGGACAAGGGGCAGGCAGGTGAATGGGGTAACTGTGTCCCTGAAGGACCAGGTGCACAGCCTGGGAGTCATTTTGGACTCACAGCGGTCCATGGAGGCGCAGGTCAATTCTGTGTCCAGGGCAACTGTCTACCAGCTCCATCTGGTACACAGGCTGAGACCCTACCTGTCTGCAGAATGTCTCACCAGAGTGGTGTATACTTTAGTTACCTCCCGCTTGGACTACTGCAATGTGCTCTGTGTGGGGCTACCTTTAAATGACTCGGAAACTTCAACTAATCCAAAATGTGGCAGCTAGACTGGTGACTGGGAATGGTCTTCTGAAAGAGCTACATTGGCTCCCAGTACATTTCCGAGCAGAATTCAAAGCTTTAACGCCCTAAATGGCCTTGGCCCAATATACCTGAAGGAGCGTCTCCGCCCCCATCGTTTAGCGATGAGGTCCAGCAATGAGAGCCTTCTGGCGGCTCCCTCACTGTGACAGGTGAGGTTACAGGGAACCAGGTAGAGGGCCTTCTCAGTAGTGGCGCCTGCCCTGTGGAACACACTCCCTTCAGATGTCAAGGGAATAAACAACTATCTGACTTTTAGGACACCTTTTTAAGGGAAGTTTTTAAGTTTGATGTTTTATTCTGTTGGGAGCTGCCCAGAGTGGCTAGGGGAAACACAGCCAGATGGGCGGGGTATAAATAATAAATTACTCTTATTATTATGGCTAAGTGAAATTTTTACCTGGTCTCCCAGGACATAGGCCTTAGAGATTAAATGCAAACATGTGTAACTCATTCAGTAAAGGAACTTCCTTTTTTAAAACACACACAACTGTTTCCGAAAAGGCAAAGGCCACCACTTCACTGTTCCAAAATTCCCCCAAACATCTCTGTTTTTGTTCTAAAAAACAGCTTCCCTGAGATTCTGTGCCTTTAGCCTATTTTTTGGTAACTCTCATAGGACATTAATCAAACTTGCAATACTGCCTCCTCTGGTGCAGTTCTTTTTTCTCTTCATAGTGTTATAGAAAAAAACCCTGCTCCTTTTCCCTTATGAGGTATCCAGGAGCCCGTAAAGAGTCCTTAAGTGGGTTCCCGATCGCTAGGAGAAAATAACAGAAGCCAACCAGAAAATATTGAGAAGCAAAGCGGCTAGTAAGCCTGATCATTATTGACTGTTGCAACAGGCTCCCCACAGGAGGGAGGATAGAACCCAGAACAATGGTGTGCAAGCCCTTATATAGACTTTTGAAGTTGCCCACCCTATAGCCCCTGAAATATGATACATACATTGCAGATAGAGGTGGTCTACAGCATAAATCCTGCCTCCCAGGATATCTGTTAATGGTCACTGATTGCTGTACCTGGGCAGCCTGGCCATTCTTTTGTGATGGTAAATACTTTTAGTTCCTGAATCCAGGTCACAGGCTCTCTCTATTCATACATGAACACGCCCTTAAGACAGGATTTGTAAGGAAAAAGACAAAGGGAAGGCTTTCCCCTTTACTCCCTCCTTGCAGAGAAATATATTGACGTTCAGTTTGGGAGAGTCAAAATGACTTCAGGATTTCTCTCCTGTACTATTTCAAAAACGTGGTTTATATACTTATGTATGTGTTTGCCTTGTATGTTTATGAATGTTTCTTTTATATTTAGGACCTTAGAATGCTTATAACAATAGGGTGGAACTAGACATGAACTCTTGATATGGCTATTGCCAAAAACAGCAGCCTTGTGTTAAGTTCTCCCCTCTTTTGCCATAATGTTTTGGCTGCCTCACTCAGATTGTTTCCGTGCTCCTACCAGTGGTAGACTGGGGACAAAGAAATGCAAAACATGGAGAGGAAGAGAAAGAGGGCACAAAACACAGAGGCAGAAAAAGGCAATGTAGAATATATACCTAGCCTTTTTTTAGAGAGGTGCCAGCATACAGAGTGATGTCACTCTATGCCCATGGAGAATCCTAGGCAGTGGTGGGTTTCCCACCACCCTTAGAAGTTTAGTCTGTTTGCAAGCCTAGTCTTTTTCTGTCTCCAAAGTTTCCATTTTCAGCAACATTCCCTTCTTATATGCCATGTCTACTTCCCATCCTTTTACTTGGATTATTATGTTTGCATCTGTACTAAGATTTTTCTATTCCAAATGCATTCTTCCAAAGCAAAGAACCGTGGAATTGCAATCCCTGTGGATTTGGACAGCCAAGTTAATACACTTTTCATGAAGAGTCATTCTAATATGGTGCAGAGAGCAGTGATGGGTTGGAGAATGTCTGCCCGCAGCGGACCTCGCTTTAGAGAAGCCCTTGGAGGACCTGCTTGGGATTACAGGAATATCATTGAGAAACTACAGGTGTGGTAGAAAATGGCACATGTTTACAGTCTGTATATTATTGGTTTTTAAAAAATTGTATATGAGGTGCTGGAGAACACAATGCTTAGGACCAGCATGCCACAAAATCCACAAGCGTTTCCAAATTCGAATCTTAAAACTTCTCAACAAACTAAGCAGCCAATTTGCACCCCCATTGACTTTTTATGGACTGCCTAGAGTGTTGGGGAACTCAAGACTTTTCTATTGGAAAATGCAACTATTTATTATGTATATTGAAGAGACTCATGGTGTTCTGTGGCACAGCAAGTTTAGTCACACTTATATCTCTCTTGCTACAAGTTTTCCTGCTACATTAAAAAAAAACTTACAAAGCTGATGGACTCAGTGATCTTCCATCGTGAAAGGAAGGAGGCAGCCCTTGTTTCGACGCAATTTTAATTCAACCCCTTTTACTCTAACATGTAAGGCTCAGTAGTAGATAGGTAGCCGTGTTGGTCTGCCATAGTCAAAATAAAAAATTCCTTCCAGTAGCACCTTAAAGACCAACTAAGTTAGTTCTTGGTATGAGCTTTCGTGTGCATGCACACTGGTATCTGAAGAAGTGTGCATGCACACGAAAGCTCATACCAAGAACTAACTTTATGTACCCTTTTACTCTAACATGTAAGGCTCAGTGATTATGTTTTGAATCATAGGCCCTCCCCTTTCTCAGTTGACAAGATGGGCGGGTAAATCACAGATTGATGCGTTTTAGGCCACCAACTGGAATATGAGCATATATGGGTCCATAGAGGTGCCCACTAACACGAGGTAAGTAGTGAAGGATATCAGAGACAGAGAAGTGGTAGGGTAGAATTGTTCTCCATCCGTCCACACTGAACTCCTGTCCCACTTATGGTGGTTTCTCACTCTCTCATGTCAATGACAGAAGTTTGTCTTCTTTCCTCCTGAATGATGCTTTCACCCAAAATGTGTGCTGGCATATCTGATGTTAGCATAATGTTGTGGCAGCACAGTAAACATTCTGTCTTTTGAAAACAAATGCTTACATAGCTGTTACTACACACTAATGATTAGTTGGTTTACTTCCTCCAACAGAAGGAGCCATTCTGTCCAGAGAAGACTCTTTTTGTCAGATTAGGGAACCATTTAGATCCAAAAACATCATGTTATAAATATAGCGGCAATATATGTATGAGTGTCTGGATGAAATTAACATGTTGCCTGAGTGTTATGTGTTTCTGGTATATGACTACTATTTTCATCTGGTCATCCCAGTCCACATCACAGATTGGGGAAAATGTTGAAAAATGAGGACTCGTTTTACTTCATGATTGGAAAACTAGCAGCAGATATTAAACAGATGGCCAGTTCCAACTAAACTGGACACTTTCCTCTTGGTGTTTTATTTTTTAGGATGTTGTAGCCTCCTTGGAACAGCAGTTCAGCCCCATGATGCAGGCTGAATTTTCGGTGTTGGTTGATGTATTGCACAGCCCTGAACTTCTTTTCCCTGTGGGAAGTGATGCTAGAATCAGATGTGGGGCTTTCATGTCCAAGTAAGTGCCTGAAGCTATTGAAGCCAAGGTTTGTTCTTGGTTTTACTCATTGTGGTTTATTCTTCTGCCTTATTCATCATAGTGAAAGACACTTTGTTTCTCTTATATCAAAGATACATAGGATGTCATATATTAATAGAAAATACTCAGAGTTGTAGGGGATGAAGCAGACACCAGAGCACCAATTTCCGCAGTTAATGGTGTACAAGCGATCCAAAATACATTTAGTTTGGTGAGATTTTCCCTGTATAGGGAAAACTTTTAATGTGTAATGTTTAACTATGTTTTTATATATGTTGGAAGTCACCAAGAGTGGCTGGGGCAAGACAGTCAGATGGGCGGGGTAAAAATAAAACAACAACAATAACAATTGAAAACTGTTAGGGAAAGAGCCCTGTAAATAGCTGAAATGAATAGAAAGACAAAGCAATGTGTGCTGGATTGCTGCACAACCTTTTAATAGCACGCAAGCTTTCTAAAATCAAGTAGATTCCCCCCAATAGATATACGATTACAAAATGTTATGAGCATTTAAATTTAAATATATTACAGTGAAACTTAATATGCATTTAATCCCTTTTGTTAAAGCATTTGATCTAGGGACTGAGACAAAACCAATATCTTCCTTGATTTTTATTATATATTGTTAAACTCCAACTTGTAGTGTATTCAGTCTTCCACAATCTATACTTGGCCTTGACTTGGTAAAGTGTTTAATTGCAGTCTGGCTGAGTGCCTTTAATATTGGCGTCTTGGCTTTCCTATGCCCTTGATGTCCTTCAGGAAATCTGCAAATGTTAAATAGAGCAAACTTGGAGAAGCAAACAAATTTGGCAATTTTTCTGTTTCTACAATAACTGGCATATTTTGCAAAGCCGAGGTGGTAGCATTTACACAAAGGTTGATGATTCTGCCAATAAATCAATGGCAGCCTTCCTCAAGGGGCAAATAGGAGCTTTGGGGGGGGTGCATTTTTACTGGGCAGGTTAATCTCCCCCCCCCCCATGCATGGTGATCCCCTGCCCTTCTTTATGGCTACCATTCAAGTTTTTTTCTTTTTTAAGAAAAACTAGAAAACAAGATAAACAGGTAGTCTGTTCCCTTCTCCATTGGTGGGTATGGCTTTTGCCTTCAAAGGCGGACTTGGACCTACAGTGGTGCCCCACAAGACGAATGCCTCGCAAGATGGAAAACCCGCTAGACGAAAGGGTTTTCTGTTTTTGAGCTGCTTCGCAAGACGATTTTCCCTATGGGCTTGCTTTGCAAGACGAAAACGTCTTGCGAGTGTTCCGATTTTTTTCCGCCCCCCCTTTTTCTAAGCCGCTAAGCCGCTAATAGCCTTTTAGCCACTAATCCGCTAAGCCTTTAATAGCCGCTAAGCCTTTAATAGCCGCTAAAGCACTAATAGCGCTAATCCGCTAATAGGGTTGCTTCGCAAGATGAAAAAACCGCTAGACGAAGAGACTCGCGGAATGGATTAATTTCTTCTTGCGAGGCACCACTGTAGTTGTTTCCCAAATAGATTTGTCTAGTAATGGGGTGGTGCTGTGAGCTACCCATTCTTCTGGAAAAGTTAGCTAACATCTGTTCAGGCCAGGCCAAACTGTGATCCATGGACCACAACTTCACTCCGGTGGTCCACAGCATGCTTGCTGAGTTATGATTGAAGATGGGGGGTGGCACATCCATTGCATTAAATAGACTGATATTTAACTGTATTTTATTGCTTTTTACATTTCTTATATTGTATTTCATTCTATGGATTTCAGATTGTAATACATTGAGGTAAAATATATAAGATATGAAAAGCAACAGAACTACAACAAAAATTGCAGTTTTCTAGCACGGTTCATTAAAATTGCTGTAATCGGCAGAAAAATCAAAAACCTGCTAAGACCTTTAGCAATTTTCATGTGGTTCTTTGGGGGGGGTACGTTTGGGAACCTCATTAGTTTTTGCCAATATAATGAAAAGTATCCAAGTGATTAGAAAATCATCAGAATGAGACTAACCCCATTTGGTGTGATATTTTGTCTCATGTTTTACTTTAAGGCTGATAAATCATACAAAAAGGCTAATGGAGAAGGAAGAAAAACTCTGTATTAAAATTCTCCAGACATTACAAGAAATGCTTGACAAGAAGGAAAGCTTTGTGGAAGAGGTATGTCTGTTCTCTTTGATCTAAAGAGCAAAAATATTTTTGTTGTACAATATTAGCTGTGGTATTTCATTCCGTATTTATAGTAATGTAATGCATAAAGATGCGGGTGTATATAGGGACGCGGGTGGTGCTGTGGTCTAAACCACTAAACCTAGGGCTTGCTGATCAGAAGGTCAGAGGTTTGAATCCTCGTGACAGGGTGAGCTCCCGTTGCTCGGTCCCTGCTCTTGCTCTCCAACAGTTTGAAAGCATGTCAAAGTGCAAGTAGATAAATAGGTACCACTCTGGTGGGAAGGTAAATGGCGTTTCCGTGCGCTGCTCTGGTTTGCCAGAAGCGGCTTAGTCATGCTGGCCACATGACCTGGAAAAACTGTCTGTGGACAAACGTCTGCTCCCTCAGCCGGAAAAGCAAGATGAGCGCCACAACCCCAGAGTCGTTTGCGACTGGACTTAACTGTCTCTGGCTTAGTGTGGCCACTAAGTCTATTCTAGGAATCAAAAATTCAGGAGTGGGAGGATCCTTGCAACAGTCAAGGATTCCTGTTGCTGCTGCGGGGGGGAGGGGGGGCAGGACTCCATGAAATGCTAAGTATTAAAATAATCACACTGTTGTCGTTGTTGTTTCTTGGCATCCATCTGTCTCAAGAGACTGTGAAGTCCAACACAGGGGAGATAAAAGAGGGAGAGATGGAAGAGGGAGGGGAGGGTAAGCAGGAAATAATAGAAATCCAATTGATTATTGATTACTAGGCATAGTTTCAGCAGAGGTTGAGGACTAAGGGGTTGTGCCAAAGCCACTCACGCCTGGCAATTATAGTGCTTTATAGCCTTGGTCTGAGGGAAACAAAATTCAGGACTGGAAAGAGTCTTCAAAATTACAGCGTTTCTATAATCCTAAATACTGAATTTCTATGAGTGCTAGTCAGTTGCTATCCCATTCTAATACAAGAGAGGCTTCTGAATCAGGGTGTAGGACTTTTCAAAACCTTCATAGAACTAGTTTGATTTAGAACAAGAACACAAACACTTCACAGTTTGTGTGCTAAAGCTGAGATGTGAGAAAACCACTAGAGGGGGTTGGTTTCACAGCAAGAGGCCGGTGATAATGCTACTTGTGGGGCGCCAGCCAAGGGACCTTATGTGACCCCAGTTGTTTTCTGTGGTGAAGAGAGCGGTTGTGCTTGTTAATATTTTTCAGACTGAGAATTGTTTCTCTTCTTTTTTAACCCACTGAATCTCTCACTTCAGAAACATAATTAACAATGCGAAAGTTGTGAAATGTTCTATCACTTCCCAAGACTTTCCCTGACTTCCCAGTGGTGTGAATCACAGTTGTTGTTTTAATAGAGTTTGAAAGTGGTGAAGAATTGCTCTTTAGATTGCCCATTGTGTAACCTCTGCAATTTCTACTGATAAATACATCAGAACATGCTGGTCTGCACCAGTGGGTGACAAAGGGAAACATCCCATTAAGTGTTAAGTGTATATCTCTATCTGCCCAGACCCACCCACCCAATTGCTTGAACTTTAAATCCAAATGCCAAAAGTATGTATAGTCTATCACATGCCGTACATTTTGCAGAAACAGGATAATTGAGCAACAGTTTTTTTAACAGAAAATATCATGAGAGAATGCAGAATGCAAACTGTTAACAACCTATCATTTTAAAAACCAAAGATATGATTTATTCATTGTGTAAATCTGGATTAGTGCAGATTGGCACTGCGAGTCAGAATTATGGAGTTGGAAGGGACCATGAAGATCTAGTCCAGCCGCTTCAATGCAGGAGGCCCCGTGGAGTGTCCGTCCTGCCCTGGCTTGCCCCGCCCCACGGGCAGCTGCCCCCCTGCAGGTGGCTGGCCCCGCCCCTGGGCGCAGGGCACGTGAGCCGCCCGGGCGCCTGATCAGCTTGCTCCGCTGCTGGGCCAGGAAGGAAGGAAAGGGCCACACTGGCCTTCCTTGGGCTTGCTGTGTGCAAGGCCTGCTTGGGAGCTGAGTGCCTGGGACCAAAGGGGAGCCTTTTCGCCACACAGACCCAGCGGTGCCTGCTGCCGCCACTTCTCCCTCCCAAAGTGAGTAAGGTACTGGTCTCCATTGGGCCTCTGAGGCTTGGGACATCCTCTTCCCAGGCCTGTGTGAGGAGGCCCCTCTCTTTGGGTTGGGCAGAGGGTGGCGATGGAGAGGGGAGAGGAGAGGAGGCTGAGGGAACACCCCACAAGAGAGGATGTTTGAAAAGGGTGAGGGGTTGCTTGTTCTGCAGGCAAGGGGGGACAGAACTGGGATCCTGAGGCTTGGAGCACGTTTCCCCACAGGGGAGCCACAGAAAGAATGTAGTGTTGGTCAAGGGAACAGTGGATTCAAAAAGTTTGAAAACCTCTGCTTTAAAATGTTCATTCAGTGTGCCTAATATGCATTTTTAAATATTAAAATGTATGTTGTGTTAATGGAAAAATCTAGTGAACTTTATTTAAAAATGAGTTTTAAACTTTTAAAATAATTTTTATTACATTTTCTGTTAGTATAAAATATAAACGCTAAAATTTTCTAAATACATGTGAAGGGTGTTTTTTTTTAAAAAACAACAACAAAGAGGCTTGAATAATACTTGTTAAGACAACCTTGCTATATACCTGCTTATATGCATTAAAATGGACAAGGATTAGAATGCAGAATAATGAAATGGATTTTCTTAATTTGCTACTTCTTTCCTTTCAGACATGTTTCCTACAGTGCAGAACATACTGTTGGCAAAGGGGGATCATAAAATATTCCAGCTTGACAGGTTAAGACCTCATACCTCATGTTGCATCTGCTTCAGTTTACACCTTTTCAAGTTGTGCCCCACGGCAACCTGGAAGTACCAGAAGGGTTACTTCCGGGTTTCACCAGTCGCGCATGCACAGAAGTGCTAAATCGTGCGCAGACGTGGCGCTTCTGGATGCAAACGCTTCGAGTTGCGGACATGCCTCCAGGATGGATTATGTCCGCAACTCGAGGTTCCACTGTACTATAGAATCACAGACTTGTAGCACCGGAAGAGACAATGAGGGTTATATAATCCAACCCCCTGAAATACAGGAATCTTTCATCCAATGAGGGGCTTTAACTGATGACCCTGAGATTAAGAATTTCATGCCTGAGCTATCCCTCAGGTAAGAAATGTGACTGGTTCCATGTCTTGCAAATGTTGCTTATTACCCTCTTCCCTCTTTAGTACCTCTTATTGAGATAAAACTTTTGATCTCTTACTAGGAACAACAAATGTGTTTAATATTTCAAAGTAATACTATCACAAATTGTTTATAGCTCTTGTCTTTCAGTGGGTTCATTGTGGCTATGCTACTCCACTTACAAGAGAACTTGTGGAAAGAGTAGGGTCTTGTTTCTTAGGACATGCAATGTGTTGGGAAAGGACAGATGTGGAGAGGTAAAGTTTAAATCCTAAACTGAATCATGGTCTAATAAATTATTCTAAAAACATCCTGTTCATATTAGCATTTGTAGAATTGACATTCAGCACACCATAGCATATATTTTCAGCTAAGGTGCCATACTATTTAAATTTCTAAAATATTAGATCTTCATATTGAAATAGTAGGGGGAGAAATCCCCATATAGGAAGGAGGAAAATAATGTGCATTGAGTAATTTGGCCCTAAGCAAATAGAATACTTATTGCAGAATGCCATAAACCAGATGTGGCCAACTCTCAAGAGACTGCAATCTACTTTCAGAATTAAAAACTGGCAGTGATCTACCTGTTTTTGGGGGGTTCAGCTCAGTTTTTTTAGGGAGGAGGAAAGCCCCGTTTTTTTGGGGGGGGGGGTTGGCTCAAAGTTGAAAGTTGCCATAGCAACGGTTAAACATTACAATATACACAGAAAAAAGGAAATTTAGTATAAAAGCACAGTTTTGAATCCTGAATCAGCAGTCAGATAGTGGCCCTTATTCTGATTGCCCCTGCTAAGAACCTAGCAACCTTTGCTGTTATCTGCTCCGTTTGGTCTGACAGGAGAAAGGACACTGTGGCAGTGGTTGTGCGCCCTGGGATGATGTACGAGTGGGGTGATGATTTTTAAATAGTGGGTAGACATAGCAGACGACGCAGCGATTTCTCCAAAGCTGCTCTTTATTTGTAAGCTGGAACAGAACTGAACAGCAAACAGCTCAGCCGGCCTGCTTTTATAGGCAGCCGGCTGTCAACATTGTAGCAACAACAACCCAGGGTTTCCCGCCTAAAGTAACTGACGTGGACCTGAGTGAAAACTATATACACGATACTCCTGGTGGCCAGGGGGAGAACTTCAATACATAGCAATGATCTCGTTCCTCAGGTCTTTGTAGAGAGTGCAAGACAGGAGGACGTGAGCCACTGTTTCGGTGCTACCGTCTCCACAGGGGCAAAGGCGTTTCTCATGCGGGATCTTTTGGAATCGGCCCTCAAGTACAGCAAATGGCAAAACGTTCAGTCTTGTGAGTGTGAAAGCACGTCTGTATTTTGTGATAGCTAGTTTGTGCAGGTATGGACCTAGAGAATCAAAATGGGAAGATGAAAATTGATCATACCATGGGCAGAATTTCCTTATAGTGGCCAGGTTGTGCTGATGCTCGGTATCTTTTGTTGTTGTTGTTGTTTAGTCGTTTAGTCGTGTCCGACTCTTCGTGACCCCATGGATCAGAGCACGCCAGGCACTTCTGTCTTCCACTGCCTCCCGCAGTTTGGTCAGACTCATGTCCCACCATCTCGTCCTCTGTCGTCCCCTTCTTCTTGTGCCCTCAATCTTTCCCAACATCAGGGTATTTTCCAGGGAGTCTTCTCTTCTCATAAGGTGGCCAAAGTACTGGAGCCTCAGCTTCACGATCTGTCCTTCCAGTGAGCACTCAGGGCTGATTTCCTTAAGAATGGAGAGGTTTGATCTTCTTGCAGTCCATGGGACTCTCAAGAGTCTCCTCTAGCACCATAGTTCAAAAGCATCAATTCTTCGGTGATCAGCCTTCTTTATGGTCCAGCTCTCACTTCCATACATCGCTACTGGGAAAACCATAGCTTTAACTATACGGACCTTTGTTGGCAAGGTGATGTCTCTGCTTTTTAAGATGCTGTCTAGGTTTGCCATTGCCTTTCTCCCAAGGAGCAGGCGTCTTTTAATTTCGTGACTACTGTCACCATCTGTAGTGATCAACAATCCCAAGAAAGTAAAATCTCTCACTGCCTCCATTTCTTCCCCTTCTATTTGCCAGGAGGTGATGGGACCAGTGGCCATGATCTTCGTTTTTTTGATGTTGAGCTTCACAACATATTTTGCACTCTCCTCTTTCACCCTCATTAAAAGGTTCTTTAATTCCTCCTCACTTTCTGCCATCAAGGTTGTGTCATCTGCATATCTGAGGTTGTTGATATTTCTTCCGGCGATCTTAATTCCGTCTTGGGATTCATCCAGCCCAGCCTTTCGCATGATGAATTCTGCATATAAGTTAAATAAGCAGGGAGACAATATACAGCCTTGCCGTACTCCTTTCCCAATTTTGAACCAGTTGTTCCATATCCAGTTCTAACTTTAGCTTCTTGTCCCACATAGAGATTTCTCAGGAGACAGATGAGGTGATCAGGCACTCCCATTTCTTTGAGAACTTGCCATAGCTTGCTGTGGTTGACACAGTCAAAGCCTTTTGCATAGTCAATGAAGCAGAAGTAGATGTCTTTCTGGAACTCTCTAACTTTCTCCATAACCCAATGTCTTTCTGGAACTCTCTAGCTTTCTCCATAATCCAGCACATGTTTGCAATTTGGTCTCTGGTTCCTCTGCCCCTTCGAGATCCAGCTTGCACTTCTGGGAGTTCTCTGTCCACATACTGCTTGAGCCTTCCTTGTAGAATTTTAAGCATAACCTTGCTAGCGTGTGAAATGAGTGCAATTGTGCAGTTGTTGGAGCATTCTTTGGCACTGCCCTTCTTTGGGATTGGGATGTAGACTGATCTTCTCCAATCCTCTGGCCACTGCTGAGTTTTCCAAATTTGCTGGCATATTGAGTGTAGCACCTTAACAGCATCATCTTTTAAAATTTTAAATAGTTCAGCTGGAATATCATCACTTCCACTGGCCTTGTTATTTGCAGTGCTTTCTAAGGCCCATTGGACTTCACTCTCCAGGATGTCTGGCTCAAGGTCAGCAACCACACTACCTGGGGTGTACGAGACATCCATTTCTTTCTGGTATAGTTCCTCTGTGTATTCTTGCCACCTCTTCTTGATGTCTTCTGCTTCTGTTAGGTCCTTACCACTTTTGTCTTTTATTATGGTAATCTTTGTATGAAATGTTCCTTTCATATCTCCAATTTTCTTGAACAGATCTCTGGTTTTTCCCATTCTATTGTTTTCCTCTGTTTCTTTGCATTGCTTGTTTAAGAAGGCCTTCTTATGTCTCCTTGCTATTTTTTGGAAATCTGCATTCAGTTTCCTGTATCTTTCACTATCTCCCTCGCATTTTGCTTGCCTTCTCTCCCCCGCTATTTGTAAGGCCTCGTTGGACAGCCACTTTGCTTTCTTGCATTTCCTTTTCATTGGGATGGTTTTCGTTGCTGCCTCCTGTATAATGTTGTGAGCCTCCATCCATAGTTCTTCAGGCACTCTGTCCACCAAATCTAAATCCTTAAACCTGTTCCTCACTTCCACTGTGTATTCATAAGGGATTTGACTTAGATTGTATCTTACCAGCCCAGTGGTTTTTCCTACTTTCTTCAGTTTAAGCTTGAATTTTGCTATAAGAAGCTGATGATCTGAGCCACAGTCAGCTCCAGGTCTTGTTTTTGCTGACTGTATAGAGCTTCTCCATCTTTGGCTGCAGAGAATATAATCAATCTGATTTCGATGCTGCCCATCTGGTGATGTCCATGTGTAGAGTCGTCTCTTGTGTTGTTGGAAAAGAGTGTTTGTGATGACCAGCTTGTTCTCTTGGCAGAACTCTTTGCCCTGCTTCCTTTTGAACTCCAAGGCCAAACTTGCCAGTTCTTACTTTTACCTCTTGACTCCCTACTTTAGCATTCCAATCCCCTATAATGAGAAGAACATCCTTCTTTGTTGTCATTTCTATAAGGTGTTGTAAGTCTTCATAGAACTGGTCAATTTCAGTTTCTTCAGCACCAGTGGTTGGTGCATAAACTTGGATTACTGTTATGTTAAAAGGTCTGCCTTGGATTCGTACTGAGATCATTCTATAATTTTTGAGATTGCATCCCAGTACAGCTTTCGACACTCTTTTGTTGACTATGAGGGCCACTCCATTTCTTTTACGGGTTTCTGGCCCACAGTAGAAGATATGATGGTCATCCGAACTGAATTCGCCCATTCCCGTCCATTTTAGTTCACTGATGCCCAGGATGTCAATATTTATTCTTGCCATCTCATTTTTGACCACATCCAACTTACCAAGGTTCATGGTTCTTACATTCCAGGTTCCTATGCAATATTTTTCTTTACAGCATTGGACTTTTCTTTCGCTTCCAGGCATATCCGCAACTGAGCGTCCTTTCGGCTTTGGCCCAGCCGCTTCATCAGCTCTGAATCTACTTGTACTTGTCCTCCGCTCTTCCTCAGTAGCATGTTGGATGCCTTCCGACCTGAGGGGCTCATCTTCCAGCGTCATAACTTTTATATGCCTGTTGTCTTTGTCCATGGAGTTTTCTTGGCAGGGATACTGGAGTGGCTTGCTGGTTTCTGCTCCAGGTGGATCACGTTTGGTCAAAACTCTCCACTATGACCTGTTCATCTTGGGTGGCCCTGCACGGCATAGCTCATAGCTTCTCTGAGTTATTCAAGCCCTTTCTCCACCGCAAGGCAGTGATCCATGAAGGGGTGATATCTTTTAGACGTTGACAAATTAGACTGCTTGCTTTGGTAAGGCCCATAGTGAGTAGGTGTTGTGGGGATAGGCCGTAAGAGTAGAGTTTTTGGTAGATGGTTTTAAGCCAGGAACTTTTGTGGTAGTCTTGAAGTACTAGGGATAATATACCGGGGGATTTGAGTTTAGGCAGAGCCAGAAGTTTAAAGTTCTTTGCCAAATCCGTACTTCTACTGAGGGGAGACTTGCCTCCAGTTGCAATGATGCGTTTGGGACGCAGGGCGGTACAGAAAAAATCTGCCTTAAGAACTTTGATTGAACAGCTTCCAAAGTGCCAAGGTGGTTACCAGTCCAAATCTGAGCCCCATTAAGCTGTGCTAGTGGTTTAGCTTGGAAGACTTCTAGGACTGAGGGTATGTGTTTGCCACCCTTTGTATGGAAAAAGGGTGTCAGAGTTTTGGCATTTTGGAATGTTTTTTCTTTTGCACATTTTTGGTGTGCTCCCCATGACCCCATGGACTGGAAGATAAGGCCCAAATATTTGAAGGCTTTGACCTGTTCGATTGGCTGCTTGTCCATATGCCAACTGTGGGGCTTATAGTTTCTTGAGAAAACCATAACTTTGGGTTTTTTTATAATTCTCTCTGGCAATGCACTGAATACAGTGGTGCCCCGGAAGATGAATGCCTCGCAAGACGGAAAACTCGCTAGACGAAAGAGTTTTCCGTTCTGGAGGTGCTTCGCAAAACCAATCTCCTATGGGCTTGCTTCGCAAGACGAAAATGTCTTGCGAGTTCCTGCGGGTTTTTCCCCCTTCCCCCCTTTTTCTAAGCCGCTAAGCCGCTTATCAGCTGATCCGATAAGCTGCTAAAAGCCGCTAATAGCGCTAATCCGCTAATCTGTCAATGGGCTTGCTTCGCAAGACGAAAAAACCGCTAGACGAAGAGAATCACAGAACGGATTCTTTTCGTCTTGGGAGGCACCACTGTATTTTCTTATCAGTCTTTTTAGGCCTACTTTTGTTGATAAGAGGACCATGTTGTCAGCATATAATAGTACAGAGATTGGTTTTGAGGCCAGCCTAGGGGCATGAAACTCTGGAGATGTTATTGAACAGTGCCGGGGCTAGAATGCATTCTTGCTTAACTCCCTTGTAGGGCTGAGCTTTTTTTAGGGAGGAGAAAAGCCCTGTTTTTTAGGGGTTAAAAAAGCTTGGGGGGGGAGTTCCCTTGGGGGGGTTAAAGGCAAGGGACAAAGGAGTAAAGTCACTCACAAAAAGATTGCTATGGTTCAAAACAGCAGCACAGAGAAATCTCCATCATCCCTTCCAGAGATCATACAACAATGGAGGGCAGGGCGAGGGGGCATGGCAGGAGTCAGTATTAGTGATGCTAAGGAAAGGGAGCCAGAGATCGACCTCAATCTACCAAAACCTCATGGGGATCTACCAGTAAATTGACCTGCTGGACATCCCAGCTATAAACCATGAGGTTGCAGGTCAAGTGACTTGGATCACTGAAGATAAGCCATAAAACACCAAGAAATGTGCCTCTTGAGTTGCAGCCTCTATTTCTGCTGTTGTAATGTTTTGTGGTGCACTGTTTTCTCAAAAAACAGCAAGTTCCAGGGGACAACCTTTTATGTGTGGTCGGTTTACTTGCGGAAAGAAATATTGAAGACATGGTGTTCTTTGCAGTGTCTGTTTTCAAATTTATAAGTTAAGGAATAGGCAACCCCCAGAAAGGCAAACAGACAGGGCTACTCTTGCAAGCAGCACCAGTCAGGGATGTATCATGGGGTGGGCAGTGGGGCCATAGCCCCAAGTGCACAATTTTTAGGGGAAGAGACAAACAAGACGCCCCCCCCCCGGGATCTCCATCCCACCCTGCCTGCTGCTTGGGGTCTCAGGGCCCTGGAGCCCAGCCTTGCCTTGCCACTGCATCCCTCGTCCCTCACTGAATGGCCACCTGGCCAGTGTTGGGTGGGATGTGCCTGCCTAGGGCTGTGTCAGCTGGCTGGGCTTCCCCTTGTGCAGGCCCTTGAACCCTCTGTGCCCACCCGGCGGCGAGGGCTGGGCTGATGTGGGGTTTGTTCACCCTCCGCACCCCCCGGTTCTGCCTGGAGCGCGCACACAAGCACACACATCCTGGGTGCCAATGAAGGATGCAACATTGCTGGCACCAGTTCTCACAAAAACAAACAGCATATGGGTAATAGTTTGGGAGTGGAAGAGTAGGGTGTAGACTGTAAAGGTAAAGGTACCCCTGCCCGTATGGGCCAGTCGTGTCCGACTCTAGGGTTGTGCGCTCATCTCACTCTAGAGGCCGGGGGCCAGCGCTGTCCGGAGACACTTCCGGGTCACGTGGCCAGCGTGACGAAGCTGCTCTGGCGAGCCAGCACCAGCACAGCACATGGAAACGGCGTTTACCTTTCCGCTTTTAAAGCAGTACCTATTTATCTACTTGCACTTAGGGGTGTTTTCGAACTGCTAGGTGGGCAGGAGCTGGGACCAAAAGACAGGAGCTCACCCCGCTGCAGGGATTTGAACCGCCGACCATGCGATCAGCAAGTCCTAGGCACTGAGGTTTTACCCACAGCGCCACCCGCGTCCCATGGGTGTAGACTGAGACCCTTCTAATTCCTGGATTCAACTGCTGGAACAGACAGGCCAGGCTGGTAATGGCCCACTAAGTATGGATTGTTACGGTGACAAAGGGAGTGGGTTTGTGCCCCCCCTCCCCCAGCTTGGGGTTAGTTTGAAAGTCAAAAGGGGGGGAGAGTGGAGTGAGGTGACCTAGAAGAAAAGCAGCAGGCTGGTTTGTTTATTAAGGGTGGGGGGATTGGAGGCAGTTGGCCACGTCTCTGCATTGTGGTTGCTACTCTTGAGGACTACCGGTACCCATATTTTTGGTTGTTATGAGGGGTGTGGGTGTGTGGGTGTAAAAGGAACCACAGCAAATACTTTTAAAATGAGCTGCACTTTGAAATGTAATATTTATTTATTTGTCAGTCTTGCTCAGGGGCAACCCAAAGGGACTTACAACCAGACAAAGAAACACCACATAGATACATTTAAACAAGAGGAAAACGAAATACATTAAAAACATCCTACCCACTTCTAAAAGGCGACAGATAGTTAAAGTGGAACTGGTGGAAAGTTGCTTTATTGTTATTGTTATTCCTTGCCCATCTGGCTGGGTTTCCCCAGCCACTCTGGGTGGCTTACAGCAGGATTTGAAATATGAGCAACAGTAGAAAGGCATAAAGGCGAATGATCTAGGATGTATATATGGAGTGTTATAATTTAAAAAGTGCAGCATTAAAGGACAAACATAGAACACCATGGGGGGATGGGAAAGCAGTGGATAAATTAAATGTATTGTTGATGGTAAAGTATGTACATTTTTGAAAACTAATTTTTTTAACTCTGCACTGAGCTCTTGGGAATTAGGTTTGGGAGAGAGAAAGGACCAGGTGACTGAAAGGACCAGGGACAAATTTTAACATAATTTCTAGATTCCCTTGCTCTGCTCCTTCCTCCAAGCTCTCTCCAAAAGATAAGGCAGCCTACTGACAAGTCTTGGCTGAGGGGGCACCCAAAATAGTAGAGCCAAACCTGTTGAAGCCATGATTATTTTGCACCTAAGATTGATTGGAAAATGGTAGCCTGAATGTAGGACACTTTCAGACCATGTGATTGCTGAATGTATACTTTCAATCGACATCTAGGCATGATAAGAATTTAGATATCTTGTTACAGAAAACCAATTCAACACTGAGAAGGGCGAAAACGTGCAGTGACACCACACTGGTTTTGAATTCAGCTCACAGATTTGTGTTGGTTGTGCTGTTTTCTGTTGATTGTCACACATATATAGTTGCTATAAATGATAGCCTCCTGTTCCGTAACTCAGGATTGCACAAGAATCAGCAGTGAGAAGAATATGAAGCACTGCATTAAGGATGGTCAGTGAATATTTATGATAGACCTAGGGAATCAGTAATCAAAAAAATGAAACCAGCATGCTGCCCCTACATACCAATCTTTGATCTTGCTCTGAAGAGAAATAGTATAGGGCCTTCTTCTAATGGGATGTTTAGTTTGTGCTGGCTACAGCAATGGGAATAGTTAAGCTTTTGCCACTTTTAACATGTTACCATAGCTGGAGATTTCCAGCTCAGTAGTAGCTTTGAGGCTTCAGGTTAACACAGTGCTCCTCAGTTCCTTTTACTATTACAGTGGTGCCTCGCAAGACGAAATTAATCCATTCCTTGAGTCTCTTCGTCTAGCGGTTTTTTCGTCTTGCGAAGCAACCCTATTAGCGGCTTAGCGGATTAGCGCTATTAGCGGTTTAGCGGCTATTAAAGGCTTAGCGGCTATTAAAGGCTTAGCAGATTAGTGGCTAAAAGGCTATTAGCGGCTTAGCGGCTTAGAAAAAGGGGGGAGTGAAAAAAAATCGGAACACTTTTTCGTCTTGCAAAGCAAGCCCATAGGGAAAATCGTCTTGCAAAGCAGCTCAAAAAACGGAAAACCCTTTCGTCTAGCGGGTTTTCCGTCTTGTGAGGCATTCGTTTTGCGGGGCACCACTGTATTCAATACAGCAAAGATGGAGAGCTTGTGGGCCTCCAAATGTTGCTGGACTTGAGCTGCCAGCCGCTCCAGGCAGCATGACCAATAGCAGCATCTCAACAGCCACAGGTTTTCCATCCCTGCAATAAGTTTATTAAGGCTGCAATGCTAAGCACCTTTAACAAACGAGCAGGTCCTATTTTTATCAGTGGGATTTGCTTCTGAGTAAACTTGTTTTGGCTTAGGCTGTGCATGGTCTCTCCTGCTTTTCATATATGCACAAGTTGTGTAAGGACTCTTCATGAACAAAAGCCTAAGGTATCTCTAGCCATAAAGTTATCTCTCTTTATGTCGTCTCAGAACAGGTGGTGTTTTATTTGATAAAATCAAAGTTGTTTTTTGTTAATTGCTGCTTGTTATTACACCGGAGCGTCAACAAACTGTGGCTGGTTTTATTTGCTAAGAAATGCCAGTTTCAAACTTGTTTTAACAAACCATAGTTAAAATTAATCACTGTTCTGTGTTCAAAGTTAACATGAACTGCAGTTAATAAAAAACAGAAGTGAAAGCTACCCATCATGTCACAGCCATGCTTGGGATTGCTGTGGCTACTTCTGTAAGCCATCATTTATCCTTATGTCTGAAAACTGTGTGTGGCTTCACCCTGTTGTCCCTATTCCACATTGAAATGAAACTGAAGCACATGTAACTAAACTTACTCATATTCCTACTTTGGTTAATTGTGCTTTTCCTTTTCATCCATTTGCCTTGCCCTCTGCAGAAATTTAGATTGAAAGCTGAGAAGATCTATTTTTGTTATGTCATTCTGTTAACACACCATGAACACCGTGACTAACTGACAAAGTGATAAAGAAATAATGTTAGCACACCAATATATTACTAACTTCTTTTAAAGTACAGATCTAGATGGATCTATTCTAAAAGCAAGAATTGTGTACTACTACTACTACTACTAATAATTTATTATTTATACCCTGCCCATCTGGCTGGGCTTCCCCAGCCACTCTGGGCGGCTTCCAAAAGAATATTAAAATACTATAATACATCAAACATTAAAAGCTTCCCGAAACAGGGCTGCCTTCAGATTTCTTCTAAAAGCCTGGTAGTTGTTGTTCTCTTTGACATCTGGTGGGAGGGCGTTCCACAGGGAGGGTGCCACTACCGAGAAGGCCCTCTGCCTGGTTCCCTGTAACTTGGCTTCTCGCAGTGAGGGAACCGCCAGAAGGCCCTCGGAGCTGGACCTCAGTGTCCAGGTAGAACGATGGGGGTGGAGACGCTCCTTCAGACGCTACTTCCCCCCCTTTTACTCTCTCTCCTCCTGGATTAATTCTGATTCCATCACAAAGGGAAGGCAGTTGTGTGTGGCTTGATGTTTTCTTTTGAACAAGGCAAATTTCCAATGGCCACAGTTGCACATAAGTTTAGCATCATGATAGTGATCAATGTGCATTGGAACTGGGCCCTGCCCATATGCCAGCTGTGACTCTCAAATCCAGTCATTGTTGATGTTGTTTCTGTTGGCACCTCTGAGGGAATACTAAAATTTAAAATGCTGTTCTATTAATTTAAGCAGGTGTCCTTCCTTTGAAATTCACTGTCTTTTGCAGGAATGTTAAAAGAATACTAAGTGTTTTCAGGGAATAAAAATCCAATAGCACAATGGTTTTTAAAGCTTGCGTGACGGAGACCTGGGTACAGGAAGGTGAAGTAGTCTCCCTACATGAGATAACACCCCCAGGTTTCTCTGTCCTCCATCAATCATGGACTGTGGGTCGGGGGGGGGGAGTAGTGTTGTTAATCCGGGAGGATTACTCTTTCAGAGCTCTGCCATCACTGGCGATCTCCGGCATTGAATGTGTTGGTCTCATGTGGGGCACCAAGGAGAGCTTGGCTGTCTGGCTGGTGTACCGACCACCCAGCACACCGGCAGCCACCCTGTCAGACCTGCTGGAGGTGGTGGCAGGCTGGGCCTTGGAGTTCCCAAGCCTACTGGTTTTGGGAGATTTCAACGTCCATGCCGATGCCGCTCCCTCCTCACAGGCTCTGGACCTAGTGACTTCCATGGCAACACTAGGGCTCTCCCAGTTTGTTTTGGGCCCCACTCATCAAGCAGGCCACACGCTGGATCTGATCTTTGGGGCTGGCATAGATGTGATCATGCTCCCCCCTGTGGAAGTGCCATGGTCTGATCACTACGCTCTGAAAGCCAAGATTGACGTCCCGCTCCTCCCCGGCTCAGGTGACGACCTATTTGGGCTCGTCCGCGAAAACTGATTTGCTGCAGAATGCTGCAGTGAGGCTCCTCACGGGGTCTCTGCCATGGGAGCATATTCACCCAGTGCTTTTCAAGCTGCACTGGCTCCCAGTGGAGTACAGGGTCAGATTTAAGGCGCCACTTTTGACCTTTAAAGCCATTCACGGCCTAGGACCCTCGGACCTACGGGACCGCCTCTCCTGGTCTGCCCCACGGAGAGCCTCAAGGTCCATAAATAGCAACACCCTAGTGGTCCCAGGCCCTAAGGAAGTTAGATTGGCTTCAACCAGAGCCAGGGCCTTTTCAACTGGTGGAACGCTCTGCCTCATGAGACCAGGGCCCTGCGGGATCTGATTTCTTTTCGCAGGGCCTGTAAGACAGAGTTGTTCCGCCTGGCCTTTGGCTTGGAGCCAATTTGATTGCCTCCCTCCCTCTCTTTCTTTTTTCTTTTTCTTTTCCTTCTCCTTTCTTTTTTCTTTTCCTTCTCCTCCTGTGATGAGGCTACATTTTAATATTTTAATGTTCCATTATTTTAATGTTGTATTTTATTTTTGTTTTTAAGTTGTAATCATTCATCTTGTTTTTATTATTGCTTGTAAGCCGCTCTGAGCCCGGCCTTGGCTGGGGAGGGCGGGGTATAAATAAAAAATTATTAATATTATTATTATATCTTGTGTTTTCTCTGAAAGATGCATCTTGCAGTCCTAGGAAACATTGTAGATGAAGATCCATAGAGAGATGATGCTGGTACTAAAATTTTCCAAATGTATTTTGTAGAGAGGGAAAGTAATCTGTAAGAGGCACTGCAGTGTCTGCTGTCATCTTTTCAATGTAGTAATAATAATGGCTTGTGGCAGGTTTGAGATCAGTGAATACAGCCTTGCTCTGTAATCAATGAAGTAAGATCAATGGGTACAGAGTGGGTCCTATTTGAAAGTAACACCTGCAATTGTTTCTTCATGAGAACTGCCAGATCATCTGTTCTTTCTGGTATCACATTAAGATGTTTGTAATTCAGAGAGCTTTTAACTACCGAGGTGGAATTTTGGATTGAACTTTCCCTCAGAAATGTGGAAAATGATCATACCCCATCATCTCCACTAAGTACCTCTTTTGAGAGCAATCCCATCTGAAAAAGGTCCCAAAAGAGATCATCCTATGAGGGGGGAAATGTGTTTCATTCTTTTTTCTTTACTCAAATCAATATTTTTACTTCATGCCAGTTTACCACTTTCCTCCTTGTTTCCATTCACTGGTCCTGCCCCATCTTTATTCATCTGGTAGAAATGAGGTTAATTACTGCACTCTGAAAAGAGAGCACAAGAAACCAAGCAATGCTATGCCTTGATTCTGACGTTTCAGAGGTCAGCTTGCACAAAAGTGCTAATCAGCATATTATTTATGGGAGCAGATTGCCTTTGTGGGAGCTGTGACATCTTGAGATTTACTTGATGTTTTTCAGTTCATGGAAGGGAGCAGACAAGTTAAAACAAAGTTGTGCTTTTGCTCAACCACTGCATTGTTTAGATTAGTATACTGCTCACGTATATGGACTAAGATGTGGGACAAAGAATGAGCTTCGTGCAAAAATGTGCCATGTTGAGATACATATAGCTCAAATGTATTATAGTACTGAGCTTTGAGATTTTTGTACACTATTTTGATACACTAACATCTGGAGCTTCTTCTTTTTTTGCCCTAAAAATTTCCATTGGATGCTGCAGTCAGAATCTCTAAAGTCAGCACCATTCAAGAAGTGAGTCATCTTGGCATTTTTACCAGAAAGCAAAATAGAAAAACAGTGATGTTTTCCCCCTTCCAATTTTGGAAGAGTGTTTGAGGAGAATTGAAAGTAAAATTTATTCAAAATCAGTGCTCCATTGAGGCTTCATGTCATTTTAAAATGAGTCTTGATTCAAACGGTTGTGCTGTATGTTTGGCTTAAGCAGGAGAACGGAATGGTCAGAGGCAGCTGGCCACATTGTAAAGAAGGCTCTCTACTGACTTGTGGGAGGACCTCTTTTCCTTGCCAGAGTAATGCAGAGCCAGTTCATCTGGGCTGTCTTCCTGCCGTCCTCAGAAAGCAGCTCCCCTATCTACCAACAGTAACAGAATTCAACCAACTGCGATGGGGACAGGGACAAAAATATTTGAGGGTCCAACCCCCCCGCAACATTGAAAGACTCACTCTTGGGCATATTCTGTATTAAATTGTGACACCCATTCTACTCTTCTCCCACATTCTGCCACTGTTCCGTGTAACAAAACTTCCTGAGTTTGTTCTCTAATCAGAATTGCCAACTCAGTTACAGTTGATCTAGCTCCGTACAACTTTTGAAGTATATCTAAATTCTGGTTATGACATTTCCCCCTTGTCTATTTCATTTTCACTAAGGTTCTCTAAACTATTAAGCAAGGATCCAGAAATGCCCCATCATGGTCACTAGGGAAATATCCTGCTCCATGTGTCTTGATTTCTGTGTGGTTAATCTTAACATTGATTTATTAACAACCCAGTTTCATAGACCAAGATTTGAAGTTGGCTTGTTTCAATAAACAGTAGTTAAAACTAAGGCTCTATCGTAGGAGCCGAGGGGAGCAGGAGCCCTTGCACCTGAGGGTCACCCAAGCTCATTCACATAATTATAAAGTATAATGACATCTGAATTGGGCCTGGGCGATGTGGAGGCAAACCACAAAGGCAGCTTCACTCCGTGGTATATCTCTGATGAAACCATCACTGCTCTTGAGTGCCTCCATCAGCCAGTGTGCTGAGGGAGAAACAAGCTAGCCAGGAGCTGGAGGCAGAGGAACTCAAGCGCAGCAGTTTCACCAGCCATTGCGCTCTGCCCCAACAGAGGGAGAATCAAGCTGAATCTCCAGGTGCCGATACAGCTTGGCTGAGGAGCGCGCTGCTGACCTCTCCCCACACGAACCAGCAGTGGGATGGGGGCTACGTTAAAGTGCTCCCCCTCCCCAGCTGAGAGAGCCCTGCCCCTGCTCTTGCTTGCACACAAGTAGAAGAGGGATTGGGGCTGCTCAGCTGGGGAGCACGAAGCCTGCCCTTCCCAGCCGAGAGAGCCCACCTTGCCTGGCTGCCTTCTC
Source organism: Podarcis liolepis (assembly GCF_965112155.1). Lineage (NCBI taxonomy): Eukaryota > Metazoa > Chordata > Lepidosauria > Squamata > Lacertidae > Podarcis > Podarcis liolepis. The sequence goes on along the minus strand of NC_139562.1, from coordinate 74,650,206 downwards.
TGGGAAGGCAGGGGCTCTTTGACGTTGCTGGCGGGTCCAGCCCTTGCCAGCAGCCTCCAGCAGCCCCTCTCTCCTTTGTACCCCATGCCTTGAAGACTTTGCCCAGGATGGGGGGCAAGGTAGCTCGTTCACCCCCCATGCCAGCAAAGGCAGAGAGACAAATGCTGGCTCCCACAACCTCATAGTCACCTTCGACTCAGTGGCGGAGCTTCATGCTCTGGCACCGGGGGCGGAGAGCAGGCAGGGCGGGGCTGGCATGCGTCTTGGGGGCAGGGTGCACATTCTAGGGGTGGGGTGCCCAGTGGGGGGGCCAGCCACGATGGAACCCCACCGGGATCATGCTGCCGGGGGCAGTGCGCTCCCCCCGCCCCCTCTTCTTCTGCCAGTGCTTTGACTGGACTTAACCATCCAGGGGTACTTTACCTTTTTTTTTACCTTACTTTTTGAGTAATTTAATGAGCTGGAGATTTGGAAGGTTTTTTCCCCTTTCTCTTTTGTGAAAGCCCCCCCCCCCCAACCCACGTGATTGGCCATGTGAAGGCTGTGTGTGCAGATTGAAGCAGCAGGGCATGATTGGAGAAGACACCAGCTGCCAAGTTGATGAGGCGGCAGAGAGTGGAGCACTCACAGCCAACAACAGCCTGTGATTATGTAACGCCTGCAAGTGTCTGGCACGGTGCTCTGTTGGAGACACACCACGTGTCATGCAATGCTCTCGGCTCTAAAATTCAATTAGGCAGCTTTCTGAACGATCTGTGAGTCTGCATGAGATAAGCTTCCCACTGTTGTATGCTAGAAAGCAAATGGGTTGATTAGCTGCTGCACAGGAACTGATAAATTGCTTCTTGTAATTCTAGCCAGGATATTTTTGCATTGCTTATACATCATTGTGGCGCCACCGGGAAGGTTTAAATTTAAAGCATTATGCAACCAGGCTGCAAAACAAGAAAAGAGAAATGATTTCATCTACCCTTTTCCTTCTCCCTCCCTTTTCTCCACCTTTCCCATACCAAATAAAGACTGAATAAAATGTTTTGTGCCAGGGCACACCCTCAAAGGAATTTAGCCCTTGCACATTATGCCATTGAATTTATCCACCTGCTTCACTGGCTCTGGACTGTTTCTCTACAGGGCTTGGTGGATGATGGATGGTTTAGTGTTTGGTAGGTTGTCTGTTTGGCAAGGGACATTTGTTTGCAGGTGTTGACACTTGTGAATACAGGTGATGCGCTAGTAGTTTTCTTTTTTCTTTTTTAATGTATGAGAATCCCGCATGGCCCAACAGAGTTATTTCTATCACCTCTCCAGTATTTCTGGAAACAGCCCTTCATGAGTCATTCTAGAAGAAGGTTTTTATTTTTCACAGTCATTGTGGCAGTCAGGCAGTTTCTAGAGCATACACTGTTTCATTCTATGTCCTCTCAGGGTTCCAAACAGTGTATCTCACACCCACACTGGCAGCGGGCCCTGCTTCCAACTGCCACTAAGGCAGGATAGGGTTCAATTCAGCTTATGCAATTCAAGTTGATGGGAGGGGGTGCGTCTTGTGCAACAAACCCACTCCTTCCCCCCCAACCTGGACTTTCTGTGACAAGGAACGTGATGGTGAAATGGACTGGAAAGGATGAAATAACATTTGCTTGATGAATCCGAATGACTGCTCAATATATAGCTGACATTGCCTAATATCCTCATGATTAAATCAGGAAGTGACCAGAAGATCAGAAAAAAGACATTATATAAAATTCTACTTTTTAAAAAATAAAATAAAAAAGAGAATATACCATGTAAGGAAAATCTTTTTGCAACTGTTTGTATTTCTTTCCAATGTGACACAGAAAGAAATCCTAATCCATGCACAAATAAAGCCCTGCTAATTTTGTTTTAAAATAAAATAAAATGTCATATGTCACATTTCTGCTAACTGGGAAGGATTAAATTTAACTCCAGCCTTTAAATCTCTGGCTAATGAGTAGATGTGCTAGTTTGATTTAATGAGTTGGTGATGCAGTCAGTTCAGTGACTGCTCATTATCATCAGGGAATTAAACTTACTGCAGCAACTCTGACAATAAATAGCTGTAGCTGTAGATTGGACTACACCATAATTGAGTGCAGGACCCCCCCCATCTCCTTCACCCTCCCTCACCCTCCCCTTCCCTCTCTCCCTCTCTCTCCCTCCCTGCCCCCCCCCCAACTATAACTAACCAACCATGTCTTTTGGGTTGGTCTTAAGTCACAAGGCTGCAGTGCTGAATGGACTTTATTCAAAAAAGGGCTAATAAGATAAGAGTAGCATTTCCATGAAATGGCAACACTAGTATCTGGGCCCCTTTCTGTTGATATTAATTCAACGGAAGATGTTTAGGATTGACTACCAGTCCTTTGACTGTAGGCTCTGAGGGTCATTTCACAAATAATGCAGAAAGAAACTTGTGTTTTGGCCTGGTGCTGCTTTGCTCCTCTTGTCAATCTGCTGAGCTAAACCTTGCTATTGCTTGGCGCATCATCTGGAGCATTAAACCACAACACAAACCTTGGTTACAGCTTGTTCTGGAGCCATAAAGCATAACACAGATGTTGGCTACAGAGCTGCAGCCAGTCACAGCTCCCTGAAATCTCCCTGCAGATTTCATGTGTCAAGTCTCATTCACACTTTCCAAGGTTGGGTGTGCCACCTCTCTGGATAGCTCCATGGAAGATAAATTAGTGGAATCAGCACCTGACCTTTGTACGCCTCCCCGCTGATTGACGCTGAGATCAGCCAATGGACTCTGAGAGCCATCTCCATGGAGGTCCATTTGAATACTGTTTGCAATTGGACAACAAAATGGATGGTTCTCAACAACTGGTGAGTGTTGAGAGGCCTATTGGCTGCCCAAGGGAGTTCCGGATGAGGAATGCTTTAGTGCAGCTGATCCCAGTGGGGTTCTCTATCAACAGTTACCAGCTGATCAGCATTAAGAGGGAGCCCCACTTTCAAAAAAATGCACTTTTAAGTTCCTGGTTGTTCTTTTCCAGTCATGTCTTAACCTGCCCCACACCTGATGTCACATTTAGAAGGTCAGCAGTTCGAATCTGGTTGGCGGGGTGACCTCCTGTTGCTCTGTCCCAGCTTCTGCCAACTTAGCAGTTTGAAAGCATACCAGTGCAAGTAGATAAGTAGGTAAACAGCATTTCTGTGTGCTCTGGCACACGTCATGGTCCTCTGTGCACCAGTAGCTCTCAAGCCTACCTTGATTTCAGCAAGATATTCGACAAGGTGCCCCATGATATTCTTGTAAAGAAGCTGGTAAAGAAGCGGTCTTGACTATGCTACCACTCAGTCGATTTGTAACTGACTGACTGACCGAACCCAAAGGGTGCTCATCAATGGTTCCTCTTCATCCTGGAGAAGAGTGACTAGTGGGGTGCCACAGGGTTCTGTCTTGGGCCCGGTCTGATTCAACATCTTTATCAACGACTTGGATGATGGACTCAAGGGCATCCTGATCAAATTTGCAGATGACACCAAACTGGGAGGGGTGGCTAACACCCCAGAGGACAGGATCACACTTCAAAACGATCTTGACAGATTAGAGAACTGGGCCAAAACAAACAAGATGAAGTTTAACAGGGAGAAATGTAAAGTATTGCACTTGGGCAAAAAAAATGAGAGGCACAAATACAAGATGGGTGACACCTGGCTTGAGAGCAGTACATGTGAAAAGGATCTAGGAGTCTTGGTTGACCACAAACTTGACATGAGCCAACAGTGTGACGCGGCAGCTAAAAAAGCCAATACAATTCTGGGCTGCATCAATAGGAGTATAGCATCTAGATCAAGGGAAGTAATAGTGCCACTGTATTCTGCTCTGGTCAGACCTCACCTGGAGTACTGTGTCCAGTTCTGGGCACCACAGTTCAAGAAGGACACTGACAAACTGGAACATGTCCAGAGGAGGGCAACCAAAATGGTCAAAGGCCTGGAAACAATGCCTTATGAGGAACGGCTAAGGGAGTTGGGCATGTTTAGCCTGGAGAAGAGGAGGTTAAGGGGTGATATGTTAGCCATGTTCAAAGATAGAAAAGGATGTCACATAGAGGAGGGAGAAAGGTTGTTTTCTGCTGCTCCAGAGAAGCGGACACGGAGCAATGGATCCAAACTACAAGAAAGAAGATTCCACCTAAACATTAGGAAGAACTTCCTGACAGTAAGAGCTGTTCGACAGTGGAATTTGCTGCCAAGGAGTGTGGTGGAGTCTCCTGCTTTGGAGGTCTTTAAGCAGAGGCTTGACAACCATATGTCAGGAGTGCTCTGATGGTGTTTCCTGCTTGGCAGGAATTTCTAAGTCTTTTTTCACTTCAGATTTCTAAGTCTTTTTTCACTTCAGTCCAACGTTTTTCATAATTGTCTTTAAATAGATTCCCATTTTTAGCTGTCATGTTAATCCCCAGGTATTTCACTTTCTTAACCACTGTTAAACCTGTCTCATTCTGAAACCTCTCTCCATTGCAGTTAAATTTTTCTCTAAGACCTTTGTTTTTAACTTATTCAGTTTAAATCCTGCAACCTGACGAAATTCTTGAATCAGTTCCAAAACCCTGTTAGTACTAGATTCTGGCTCCTGTAACGTCAATACTAAGTCATCTGCAAATGCTCTCAACTTGTACTGTTTAGCTCCGACTTGTATACCTTTAACCAAATGGCCCCTTCTAATCATATTCAGCAGAAACTCCAGGACCGATATAAAAAGCAATGGGGAGATTGGGCAACCTTGTCGTGTCCCTTTTTCTATCTTAAATTCTTCCGTCACCACGTTATTTACAATTAATTTAGCCTTTTGTTCTGAATCAATTGCACTTATACCGTTTTCAAAACCTTGCCTACCCCCATCCCCTGTAGGTTCTTCTTCATAAAACTCCAAGAAATGTTGTCAAAAGCTTTCTCCGCGTCCACAAATATCAAAACTGCCTTAGTATTTATGTTCACTTGCAATTTTTCTAAAATATTGATTATGTTTCTCGACCCATAAATCCAGCTCGTGACGATAGAAGCGTGAAGCCTGGTCTGGGACATAATCAAATATGTTTTGGTTATGTGGTCCCGGTTGGTCCTTCGTCAGATTTATCAGACAAGAACGAAGGTTATTCAGTCTATGAAGTATTTTGTTCTGGGTTTCTTGGGGGAGAGCGCAGTAGGAGAGAACTAAGTTATTTTCAAAGCTTTCGAGCCCGTTACCTTGGCTCTCCTCATACGAAGTCCTGGGAGAGCCTGGTCTTTGAAGGTCATTAGTGAGTAACTCTGAAAGGTGATTAGGCGAGCCCTCAGTGGATTTTAAATCAATTAAAGTGTGGCATTCAGCCTTTTGATGACGTGCTGCAGTCGAGGTTGCAGAACTGGGGAGTAGTGGGATAGGGGAGGTCTCATTTTTAAAGATCCTTGATATTTTTACACCACTTGTCTTTAGGTGTTCTCTATGTTTATATATCAGTTTTGCCAATCTCCGATCATGGAATGTAACCACCGCCCTGGCAAGCAAGCCATCAAAATATAGATATTCCACTAGGTCCAACTCCGAGGAATTACTCAAAATACCTGGCATGTATGCTTTAAGGAAGTTCAGTAGATGGACTTTGCGGTCCTCTTGAGATAAAAGTCCTGGAGGCTTAGGATAGCTTGAAAAAACAAGCTTGTTTTGAAGCAACACCAGCTTCCAGTTCTTATTAGTTGGAATGCTCTCCTTATTGGATTTGGAGTTGTCTATGGTTAAAACGTAGGACCATGGATCTTGGATAATAAATCTTGCTTAGAGCTTGGTGGTGGAGCAAGCGCTGAAGGCTTTAGACAATCCAGGGCTTTATCAGCACAGACGTTTGGGGGCAAATCCTGTTTAACTGTCTTCTTGGCTAAAGACTTCACCAGGTTCCCTCTAGCCCCAGAGGCTGATATGCGCTCGAGTAGGTTAAAAAGCTTTTTGAAAACCATTTTTTTATAATGCACTGTCTTAAGATTTTTTATGTTTTTACTTTTTTTAACATTTTTAACAACTCTGGATCTCCTTTTACAAGCATTAGCTCTGCGGGCTTTCTTACCCTTCCTTAATGGGCCACTTCTGCAGAGGGTGGAGGCGAGGCCATGATTATTTTCCGATTCTGCAGGTATTCCGACGGGTTTTCTCCAGAGAGTTTTACAGGAGTCAGCCGTGATGGTAAGAATTTTTGTGCTCGTGGGAATGAGGATAAGAGTCTTTCGAAAGTTTAATATTTCCCGAGGCCAATTCCGAAATTTGTTTTAACATTAGTTCCTCCATTTTTTGGTCTAGCGATGGTTCGGGGGGAGCTTGGGGTTTGGCTTTCAATTTCGGGGATGCTTCATCGGCTGTATCGAGGATATTTTGTGCTTCCAATATATTTAGGCTTTTATTGCTGCTTTTAGTACACTCCTTTCTTTGCATTACCAGTCCTTCATTATGGCTGTAAGAGAGATTGGTAGGAGAGAGAGTAGGATTTCTCTTCCCTTCTTGTTCTTACTCTCATTGATTTCAGTCATTTCCTCATTTGTCCCACATTTTGCTTTGTTCATGTAAAAGCGAGTTATTTTTGTTTGTGCTTTCTTTAGAGTGGCTCTTTTAAAGGTGGGTCTTACAGCCTTCAGAGAGAAGCCTGAGGTTTTGCAGCCGCTCCTTGTCATCACCATTGTTTCCTTAAAGTTGTAAATTTATAAATTATTCCTTTATTGTTGCGATAAACACACTACAGTGTGTTGACTGAGATAGTAGACAGGAGGTATTTGCAAAAGAGAAGAAAGACAACGTGGTGGGGAGGCAGGGGTGAGTTTACTTCTTCAATTGCAGCAAAGTGATTACCGCAGAGGCTCTGGAACTCCCCCGGTAATAATCAAGATGCTTAAAAAGGATTTTAAAATATACATTTCAGGGTCTCAGTACCTTAAAACTTTGAGTTAAAAACTTAATTAAACTAAACTAGGATCATTAGCTCCGTCGCAGGGCTCTCCGCAAGTCAGTTTTGGGTACATGGGAGAGGTTCCAAGGCCTCCCCAGGCCCTTATCAGGTAAGCAGTTTTTCTTTCCTCCCAAGGATTTCACTCTATTCACGTACTTTTCCTTTAGGGAGTTATACTCACTCGGCTACGGTAAGAGTTCACAGAATTCACAGCAGGTTTACTTCAGCTATTAATCTTCCTTCTTGTACAGAAATCCTCCTGGCAAGCTTTGTTGTTCCTCCCCTGCGCCCAGGTTTCCTTCAGTTTCAGCCGCTCCTTGTTTCTCGGCGTCTTTTCTCAGGTTGAGCAGTAAAACAATAAAACAATGAACTAAAAACAAGACGAGGTGATGAGGCAGCCAGTGAAACGTTAAAAATATAAAATTAGAATTAGGAAGTGACTAAAAACTACTTAAAAGCTTAACGAAAGACAGGAGCTCTAACTAGGCTGCTGTCTCAGTCGCCCAGTCGCTCAGTCGATTCTGGAACAGATTGGTTTCCGAAAGTCAGCGTCAACCATGGACCACTGTCTAACTCTCTATCACCTTGCCAGTAAATACACTGCTCCAAGACAAGGCCACCTATTTGCCGCTTTCATGGACCTGGAGGTCGCCTTTGATTCCATTCCTAGGCAGAGATTATGGTCCAAACTTGCCCATCTGGGAATTGATTCGCACCTCCTCTCCCTAATTATTTCCCTTTATTCAAACAACACAGCTCGCGTCCGAAGTGGTCCAAACGGCTCCCTCACTACTCCATTTCCAGCGGCCAAGGGCGTCCGACAAGGTTGTCTCTTGGCCCCTTTATTGTTTAATCTCTATCTTCACGATGCAATTTCCACTTTGAAGCTAGCATCGAAGTACCCTCCTCACTTAGCAGGCCACCCCGTTGTTTCCCTTTTCTATGCTGATGATGCTGTCATCTTATCCAGAACAGCTGCTGTCAGAGCTGCTTGAAGATCCTAGCTCACAGAGGATCACACTAGCCAGCGATCATTAAGTAAAAGTCTTTATTGAGTTACAGTTTCCATTCTCACGCTGCTGCGTGCAACTCTACGTCTAGTAGCTAGATCGGCGAAGCTCCATCTGAGTCTCCGCCCCGTGTGCACCAACTTAATATCCTAGCCCGGCTCCACCTTTTCCGCCTGACTGTCCTCCTCTGGGTCCCTCTACCCCCCGGGGTCTCTTCCTTCCGGGATTCTTCTGACGCTGACCCCCCGGACCCTCCTGTCTCCTTGCGCCGGGCTTTAGGACCTGGCTCCCTTTCCGGGCTGCTTACTGCGCCGCCTTCCTCTGCATTTGAACTTGGCGCGCGCGCCCAACCTTCCACTTTCCGCTTAACCGTTTCTTCGCTCCCCGATGAAGGTGTGGCCACTCCTGACTCGTGCCCTCCCTCCTGTGGTGAGCTGCCAGCGCTTGCCCCCTGGCTCCCTTCCTCTTCCCTGCTCTCTGGCGGTGACGCTGGTCCCGATTTCCAACTGCTCTCCTCTGAGTCCCCTCTGGCTCTATCTTCCTGGGGTGCCCCCCTAGACTCCCCCCTTGCCCTGGCCACTGGTGCTCCTTTCTGTGAATCCTCTGATTCACTGGAAAGACTCGGAGATCTCGGGTCGTCGTCATCACTCATCTTTTCTTCTGCCTCCTCCCCTTCGCTCTCTGTTTCCTCCCTTGCCCTTGCCTCTGCTCCTAAACCCCTGACATCCATCCCCCCCTCGAAGCCCCCCATTCCCCCCTCCCCTCCTTCCGGTGCTGGAGCTGGGTGCTGCTGTTGCAAAGGGACGAACGTCGGATATCGTTCGCTTCCCGTGGCGGGCCTCCATCTGAAGTCTCCCGGGTCTTCCTCCCTGCTCTCGTCGACGACGATCACCTCCGCTTCCATCTCTGTGCCGCCGTGCTCGAAACCAGGGTCGTCCCCGAAAACGTCCATGTCCGTCTCTCCCTCACTTCCTCCTGGTGGCGTTGCTCGTCCTGGGCATTCCAGCCACTTTCTGCGGAACTGCTCCTCTGGTCTATCGTCCCACCAATACGAGGGTTCTGATGCAGATCCCGAGGGTGACCCCTCCGGGGAACGGACGTCTCGTGTCGGGTCCTCGTCCGAGTCGAACCCCCGGAACGTGCTGGCCGAAAGCGTGGGCGTGAAAAGCCAGTCGTCGAAAAAGTCTGCTGGCATAGGTCTATGTGGGAAGAGGGCATGAAACTCGTCTTTGAGCAGAGGTTCGTCCAAGGCGTAGCCCGGCACCCAGCTGTTCGCACTGGCCAGGGTGCCCTCCTTGGCGAGAAAGTATTCTACCCCCTCTTCCCCCCATCTGGAGTCCAAAATCTCCGTGACTTCGTTGATGCGCTCCTTCTGTGCCACTCCCGCGTGCCCTGTTCTGTCTCTGACCGGACTCGGCGCCGTTCCGGGTTCCTGGAACCTGTGCAGTGCCTTGTAGGGAGTGAGCACCGATCTGTGGAACACCGGATGCATTCTGGAACCCTCCGGAAGTGCCAGTCTGAAAGCTACCGGGTTGACCTGCTCTTCGACTTGGTAGGGCCCCAGTTGTTTATGCCCTAGTTTCTTCTTGGCCAACGACCTGGCCGGCACTGCGTGGGCTGCTAACCAGACCCAGTCTCCCACGTGGAGCTCTTCGCCAACCCTTCTGTGTTTGTCCGCTTGTACCTTGTATGCGTGCTTGGCCAGCTCCAGGTGGTGCCTCAGCTGATCGTGGACTTCCTGCAGCTCCGACGCGAACGCATCTGCTGTCTGCGGCTCCCCCTCCCCCATTCTTTCCAGTCCCGGGAAGGTTCTGGGGTGCCTCCCGTTGTTGGCGAAGAACGGCGTGACCCCCGTGGACACGTGCTTCGTGTTGTTGTAGGCGAACTCGGCCAGCGGCAGGTAATCCACCCACGTCGCAGGCTGTTGATTTGCATAACATCTCAGGTACTGCTGCATGATGGCATTGACCTGCTCCGCTTGCCCGTTGGTCTGCGGGTGTCTCGCCGACGCCAGGTTGATCTTGACGTTCAGGAAGCCCATCAGCTTCTGCCAGAAATTCGAGATGAACTGCCGCCCCCGGTCGGACAGAATAGACCGTGGCAGACCGTGAACCTTGAACACGTGGTCTATGAACAGTTTGGCGGTTTGCTCCGCCGTGGCCAGCTTGGCACACGGAATGAAATGTGCCATCTTGGAAAACAGGTCCACCACCACCAGCACTGCCGTCTTGCCCCTCGAGCTGGGCAGATCCGTGACAAAGTCCAGGGCCACCCTTTCCCAAGGTTCGACCGGAGTTTGCAGCGGTTCCAACAGTCCGGCCGGTGGTCTGTGCACTGGCTTGGCCCTCTGGCAGGTGTCACACCTCGCCACGTAGTCTGCGACCTCCCCTCTCATTCCAGGCCACCAGAAATCCCTGGCTACTAATTCCACCGTCTTCTCCTTGCCAAAGTGCCCGGCAGTGGGCGCGTCGTGCAGCTGCTGCAGCACCTTGGCGCGAAGGTCGTCTCCCGGCACGTAGATGGCCCCTTTACGGATGAGCAATCCATCTCGTAGCTGGAAACCGTCGGCCACTGCCTTGCCCCTTTGCACCTCTGCCATCTTTGCTTGCGCGAAGGAGTCATCCTGCAACGCTCGTCGCACCGCCTCCAGGTCCACGGTTGCCGCGGCGCACGCCCACACTGTTGGTGCGAAGATGTGCATGGCGGCCGCTGGCGTTGCGTCCTCCAGATACTGTGGCTTACGGGAGAGAGCGTCCGCCATGATGTTAGTGTCCCCTGGGACATACTCTATGCGGAAGTCGAAGTTCGCAAAGAACTCAGCCCAACGTATCTGCCTCTGGTTTAGGAACTGTGCCGTGCGCCAGTGCTCCAGATTCTTGTGGTCCGTGCAAACCTGCACCGTGTGCTTGGCGCCGATCAGGAAGTGCCTCCACGCTTTGAACGCTGCATGAATGGCCAGCAACTCCCTGTCCCAGATGGTGTAGTTCTGCTCGGACTTGCTGAGCTTCCTGGAGTAAAACGCTCCCGGTCGCCACACCCCCTGCGGGTCCGTCTGCAGCAGGACCGCCCCCACGGCTCTGTCCGAGGCGTCTGTCTCCACCCTCATCGGCCTGCTGGGGTTGACATGAAGCAGCTGCTCTTCCGACGCGAAGAGACGCTTGAGTGCCTGAAAGGACTGCTCCGCCTGCTCTGTCCAAACGAACTTCTTTTTCTTGGAGCTAAGCGTGTCTGTGATGGCCGCTGTCTGCATAGCGAAGCCCTTGATAAACTTGCGATAGAAGTTCGCAAAGCCGACAAACCGTTGGACCTCCTTCCGGTTGCGTGGACTCTTCCAATCCAATACCGCTCGAACCTTGGCGCTGTCCATGGCGAGCCCCTTGTCAGACAGCTTGTAGCCCAGAAAATCCACCTCCGTCACGTCAAATTGGCACTTCTCCAGCTTGGCGTAGAGCCTATGTTGCTTTAGCCTGCTCAGCACTTCCTTGACGTGTCCGTCATGCTCCTGCTGCGATTCCGAAAAGATCAGGATGTCATCTAAGAAACAGACGCACGTCTTGTAGAGAAGTCCCGCCAACACGTGATGCATGAAAGCTTGAAAAACGTGGGAGCCATTTTGCAATCCAAAAGGCATAACTCTATATTCGTAGGTACCCAGTGGCGTGAACATGGCCGTCTTCCACTCATCTCCCTCCCGCATGCGAATGAGGTTGTACGCCCCTCGCAGGTCTAACTTGGTGAACACTTTTCCCTTCCGCACCTTCGCCAGGAGGTCGTCGATTCGGGGCATGGGGAAGTCCGACGGCTTGGTCCCATTGTTTAAAATGCGATAGTCCACGACCAGTCTTTTTTGGGGCGTGTCCCGCTTTTTAACAAAGAATACAGGACTGCCCCCCGCTGCCTTGGACTCTCGGATGAAACCGCGCTCCAAATTATGATCTATGAACTCTTTGAGTTCTTGCAGTTCGTCCTCTGACATGGAATACAGTTTCCCTTTAGGCAGCGCCGCCCCCGGCAGCAGGTCAATTTTGCAGTCATATGGTCTGTGAGGGGGTAGCCTGTCTGCCTCCTCGCAGAAAACTTCCAAAAATTCTGCGTACTTGTGGGGAATCGCTTGCAGCGTGCCTAGCAGCAGCTGTGACTCCTCTTCCTCTCCTTCCTGCCGGGGCACGATGCAGTGTTCAGCACAAAAGGAAGAGCCGAAGATCAGCTGCCTCTGGTACCAAGCCAGCGTTGGGCTGTGCTTGTCCAGCCAACTCATTCCCAATACAATGGGCGTATCCGATAGTTGAGTGACATTGAAGCTGATGATTTCTTTGTGATTCCCAAGTCGCATCGCCATCGGTGGCGTCTGCTTCACCACTTGCCCCCCGAGCAGCTCCCTGCCATCCACCGTGACAACCTGCAGGGGCAGTGTGGCCGGCAGCAACTGTATAGCGTGTTTGTCGACAAAGTCCTGCCCTATAAAGTCCGCATTGCTGCCCGAGTCAACGGTGATTGGCACGTCCATGGTGATTCCATTGGGCAGCTGGAGAGATGCGGTGAGCCTCACTACTGGTTTGGGCGGGAGGGGGTTCACGGGCTGTAAAATCTCTGGGGACTGCGTCACTAACACGTCTGGCTGGGCCCCAGGGCCTCTTCCTCCAGCCAGACTGCGTCGTTTCCCTGCTGTGGTCCTCCTTGCTGCGTTGCTGCAGTCACCATTGCTGAGGCTGCAGTGAGCTTGTGGAGCCTCTGGGGACACTCTTTCGCCATATGCCCTGGCTCCTCACAGACGTAACACTTCCTGTTCCCTCTAGGAGGCTTCGCTTTCACTGCTGCCGGTGCTAGGGCTCTGGTTGCTGACTGAGCCCTTGCACCTCCAACCTCCATAGGTTCCGCTCCTCCTCCTGGCGGAGGCGTGGATTGCGCACGCGCTGCTTCTCTGGGAAGGAAGGAGGAGCCCCTGGCTGGTTCGCGCCCTCCACGCCCTTCGTCCCTGCTCCACGGACGTTCTTCCAGCCGCACCCCCACTGCCAGTGCCCTCTGAACGACCTCCTGGGTGGTCCGGGGTCTCTCCCCCCTCACGATCTCATCTTTAATCGAGCTGTGCAGCCCCTCCCAAAAGAGGTCTCTTACAGGGGCCGAATCTCTGTCCCATTCCAGGGCACTGACCAAAGCGAAAAAGCGGGCATGGTACTGCCTCACGCTGGCCCTCCCTTGCCTTAGTCCATGCACCTCCTTCCGGGCAAGATCCACGTCAATGCTTGATAAAAAACACCCATCCATCGCTTTAATAAAGGCATCCGCATTTTGGAGCGCCGGATCCTTATCTCTCCATAAATTGCGCAGCCATGCTTTAGCATCCCCATGCAAATGGGACATGACGAATCCCACTTTCTCTTGCTCATCTCTAAAGTCTTTATTCAGCAGTTGCAGTGCGCACAGTACGTCTGCTCTAAAGTTGGGATACTGTTGCAGGTTCCCCTCGAAGTGAGAGACCAGACCGCCTGTTCGTCTCGCCAACCCAATTCCCTCCTGCCTGGGTGTCTGCTTTGTCAGCACGTCTAACCTGACCTGGAGATCCCTGCAGGCGGCAGCTGCCTCCTCCTCTCTCTTCCTGGATTCGAGAGCCGCTGCATTCAGTTGTGACACTGCTTCTCTGAGTTCCGCTATCTGCTGCTCAGCCGTCATGTCGGCTGCCGTTCGTGAGCTCGCTGGTAGGCACCTGCTTCTCTCCCCTCCTCGAGGCTGTAGATGCCCACAATTGTGAGACGGAGCTTACTGTCAGAGCTGCTTGAAGATCCTAGCTCACAGAGGATCACGCTAGCCAGCGATCATTAAGTAAAAGTCTTTATTGAGTTACAGTTTCCATTCTCACGCTGCTGCGTGCAACTCTACGTCTAGTAGCTAGATCGGCGAAGCTCCGTCTGAGTCTCCGCCCCGTGTGCACCAACTTAATATCCTAGCCTGGCTCCAACTTTTCCGCCTGACTGTCCTCCTCTGGGTCCCTCTACCCCCCGGGGTCTCTTCCTTCCGGGATTCTTCTGACGCTGACCCCCCGGACCCTCCTGTCTCCTTGCGCCGGGCTTTAGGACCTGGCTCCCTTTCCGGGCTGCTTACTGCGCCGCCTTCCTCTGCATTTGAACTTGGCGCGCGCGCCCAACCTTCCACTTTCCGCTTAACCGTTTCTTCGCTCCCCGATGGAGGTGTGGCCACTCCTGACTCGTGCCCTCCCTCCTGTGGTGAGCTGCCAGCGCTTGCCCCCTGGCTCCCTTCCTCTTCCCTGCTCTCTGGCGGTGACGCTGGTCCCGATTTCCAACTGCTCTCCTCTGAGTCCCCTCTGGCTCTATCTTCCTGGGGTGCCCCCCTAGACTCCCCCCTTGCCCTGGCCACTGGTGCTCCTTTCTGTGAATCCTCTGATTCACTGGAAAGACTCGGAGATCTCGGGTCGTCGTCATCACTCATCTTTTCTTCTGCCTCCTCCCCTTCGCTCTCTGTTTCCTCCCTTGCCCTTGCCTCTGCTCCTAAACCCCTGACAGCTGCGGATCTAGCAAACGCAGTTAACGCATTTATCGCCTATTGTAAGGCAGAAGCTCTTAATATTAATTATAAAAAATCGAAAGTCCTCCACTTCACTCGTTCCCGCAAACTCAAATTGGAGCCGCTTAAGATCACAGGTGGCTACTTAGAAAAGGTAAAAGCCTTTAAATGTCTAGGCGTAATATTCACTTATAATCTCTCCTGGACCACCCATCTACAATCTGCTTTTCTTGCTGCAACCACGACCTCTAACGCCATTGTCCGATTTTACCACCAGAAGGGCGGCAAACACCTTCCAGCAGCAATTCAAATATTCAATGCCAAAGTTGTCCCAAAATTATTATATGGATGCGAAGTATGGACTACAGCAATATCAGGTAACTTGGATCGCCCACTTCATATGTTTCTGAGATCTCTTTCCGGCGTCCCGAGATGTGTCTCAGGTGCAGCCCTACGACTCGAGTTCGCCCAGTCCTCAATTGTTAAACGAGCATGGAGCCGAGCCATTTCCTACAGCTTCCACCTACTAACATTGGATGCTCGAATTAGAGGTGGTTTTTCCAATCTGATCCTAAGAGATATTCATAATTCTCCTTGGAAAACTACAATTAACCTCAAATTCCGCTCTCTTCTCAATTTGAACTGTAAAACTGTCCTTAACTTAGAGTGTATCAGCCCGGCGGCCCTACCTCTAATTAAAAAGAAACTACAGCAACTTGATTTTTCTAACACAGCTTCCTATGCAAGAGGACCGTAGAATAGAATCATAGAATCATAGAGTTGGAAGAGACCACAAGGGCCATCGAGTCCAACCCCCTGCCAAGCAGGAAACACTATCAGAGCACTCCTGACATATGGTTGTCAAGCCTCTGCTTAAAGACCTCCAAAGCAGGAGACTCCACCACACTCCTTGGCAGCAAATTCCACTGTCAAACAGCTCTTACTGTCAGGAAGTTCTTCCTAATGTTTAGGTGGAATCTTCTTTCTTGTAGTTTGGATCCATTGCTCCGTGTCCGCTTCTCTGGAGCAGCCGAAAACAACCTTTCTCCCTCCTCTATGTGACATCCTTTTATATATTTGAACATGGCTATCATATCACCCCTTAACCTCCTCTTCTCCAGGCTAAACATGCCCAGCTCCCTTAGCCGTTCCTCATAAGGCATTGTTTCCAGGCCTTTGACCATTTTGGTTGCCCTCCTCTGGACACGTTCCAGTTTGTCAGTGTCCTTCTTAAATTGTGGTGCCCAGAACTGGACACAGTACTCCAGGTGTGGTCTGACCAGAGCAGAATACAGTGGCACTATTACTTCCCTTGATCTAGATGCTATACTCCTATTGATGCAGCCCAGAATTGCATTGGCTTTTATAGCTGCCGCGTCACACTGTTGGCTCATGTCAAGTTTGTGGTCAACCAAGACTCCTAGATCCTTTTCACATGTACTGCTCTCAAGCCAGGTGTCACCCATCTTGTATTTGTGCCTCTCATTTTTTTTGCCCAAGTGCAATACTTTACATTTCTCCCTGTTAAAATTCATCTTGTTTGTTTTTGCCCAGTTCTCTAATCTGTCAAGGTCGTTTTGAAGTGTGATCCTGTCCTCTGGGGTGTTAGCCACCCCTCCCAGTTTGGTGTCATCTGCAAATTTGATCAGGATGCCCTTGAGTCCATCATCCAAGTCGTTGATAAAGATGTTGAATAAGACCGGGCCCAAGACAGAACCCTGTGGCACCCCACTAGTCACTCTTCTCCAGGATGAAGAGGAACCATTGATGAGCACCCTTTGGGTTCGGTCAGTCAGCCAGTTACAAATCCACTGAGTGGTAGCATAGTCAAGACCGCTTCTTTACCAGCTTCTTTACAAGAAAATATGGGGCACCTTGTCAAATGCCTTGCTGAAATCAAGGTAGGCTACATCCACTGCGTTCCCTTCATCTACCAGGCTTGTAATTCTGTCAAAAAAAGAGATCAGGTTAGTCTGACATGACTTATTTTTCAGAAATCCATGCTGACTATTGGTGATCACAGCATTCCTTTCTAGGTGCTCACAGACTGTTTGCTTAATGATCTGTTCCAGAATCTTCCCTGCTATTGATGTCAGACTGACTGGGCGGTAATTATTTGGGTCCTCTCTTTTCCCCTTTTTGAAAATAGGGACAACATTTGCCCTCCTCCAGTCTGCCGGGACTTCGCCTGTTCTCCAGGAATTCTCAAAGATGACTGCCAGTGGTTCTGAGATCACATCTGCCAGTTCTTTTAATACTCTTGGATGCAGTTCATCTGGCCCTGGAGACTTGAATACATCTAAACTAGCCAAATATTCTTGTACTATCTCCTTAGTTATTCTGGGCTGTGTTTCCTTTGCTGAATCATTTGCTCCAAATTCTTCAGGTCGGGCATTGTTTTCTTTATCGGAGAAGACTGAGGCAAAGAAGGCATTGAGGAGTTCAGCCCTTTCTGTGTCCCCTGTTTGCATTTCACCATCTTCTCCTCTGAGTGACCCCACTGTTTCTTTGTTCTTCCTTTTGCTACGAACATACCCATAAAAGCCTTTTTTGTTGCTTTTAACCTCTCTAGCAAGCCTGAGTTCATTCTGTGCTTTAGCTTTTCTGACTTTGTGTCTACACGTGCTGGCTATTTGTTTGAATTCCTCTTTGGTGGTTTCCCCCCTTTTCCATTTTTTGTACACATCCTTTTTTAATCTTAACTCAGTTAAAAGTTCTTTAGATAGCCACCCTGGCTTCTTTAGGCACCTTCCATGTTTCCGTCTCATTGGTATTGCCTGACGTTGTGCTTTTACTATCTCCCTCTTAACAAACTCCCAGCCATCATGAACTCCCTTTCCTTTTAGTATTCCTGTCCATGGGATCTCACCCAGCACTTCCCTAAGTTTTATGAAGTCGGCTTTCTTAAAGTCAAGAAATTGAGTCCTAGTATGCTTGGCTGCTCCTTTCCACTGTATAGTAAACTTCAGAAGAGCATGATCACTCGCGCCTAATGATCCATCCACATCTACCCCACTAACCAGGTCATCAACATTGGTTAGGACCAGATCTAAAATGGCTGTTCCTCTTGTTGCTTCTCCCACTTTCTGGACAATGAAGTTGTCTGCAAGGCCAGTGAGGAATCTGTTTGACCTTATGCTCTTGGCTGAGTTTGACATCCAACAAATATCCGGGTAATTGAAGTGCCCCATTACTACTATCTCCCTTCCTTTTGCATGCTTGGCCATCTGTTCCAGGAAGGCATCATCTATGTCCTCCGTTTGGCTTGGGGATCTATAGTAAACTCCCACAATGAGGTCCCTGTTATTTTTCTCTCCCTTAATTTTGACCCAAATGCTCTCACTTTGGCTTTGAGGTTCTAAATCTTGGATCTCTTCACAGGTATACACATCCCTGACATATAACGCCACTCCTCCTCCTTTCTTGTCTGGTCTGTTTCTCTGAAATAGATTGTATCCCCCCATTATTACATTCCAATCGTGGGACTTATCCCACCAGGTTTCAGTGATGCCTATTATGTCATATTTAGTTTGCTGTACCAAGAGCTCAAGCTCATCTTGTTTATTTCCCATGCTTTGCGCATTAGTGTACAGACATTGAAGTCCATTAATCATTCCCCCGTGTCTCTTATTTAAGGATTTTTTCCTCCCACCACTAGGTCCGCGTGCTGTTTGCTCCATTTGGTCTATGACATTTGGATGATCATCTTCATTAATTGATAGACTCCTACCTTCAGGAGCACTGTCTCCCTCCCCCACATTAGTCAGTTTAAAGCCCTCCTGATGAGGTTTCAGAGATTTTTGGCAAAAACATTTCTCCCAACCGTTGTGAGGTGCAGCCCATCGCTTGCCAGAAGTCCATCTTCAAGAAACTGCAGTCCGTGATCTAAGAATCCAAACCGTTCTTGTTTACACCATTTGCGAAGCCAGCTGTTCACTTCCACGATTTTCCCCTCTCTCCCTGGGCCACGTCGTTCAACTGGGAGGACAGACGAGATGACAATTTGTGCATTTAGTTGCTTCAATTTCCTGCCGAGAGCCTCGTAGTCTCTTTTGATCTTCTGGAGGCTATTGCTTGCAGTGTCATTGGTTCCCACATGAACCAAGAGGAAGGGGTATTTGTCAGTGGGTTTTATGATTCCTTGTGTTCAGGCCTAGCCCTAGCTATTCCACCCCCTGAAGGGATCCCTCTATACTGCTTCACAATTTCTTCGGAGGCTAAGCGTAGGGCCTTTACCTGTGCCCGTCTCAACTGTTTTCCTACAGCAGTTCTGTCGGGTCGTTATTCCAGAGTTCCCATTGCAAATAGAACATGCTCTTGTAATGACACGGCCCTGAAGACTATGGACCATGTAATGCTCTTCTGTCCCAACTGGACAGATGAAAGATCTCGGTTTTTAACCCCCCTAGTGAATAAGCTTCATCTCCCAATCCAGCCTTGGATAGTGTCCCTCTTTCTGCAGGATTCTGATTGTTGGATTACCGAGATGACAGCAAACTTCCTGCTTAGTGTGATGAAGAGGAAAGCGGCACCAATGTCTTCTTTAACACCACAGCTGCAGTCGATACGCCGCACAACCGAACGAAGTCCCAAGTAGCCTTATTGTACAAGGACAATCGAACTAGGACATATCTGAGGAGCTGAAGGACCCTTTAACGGTCCTCCTCCAGCCTCAACAGTTTTTTGTTTGTTTGTTTGTTAAAGTAATCGCCCAGGACGATATCTACCTTTACCTCCCCACCCCTATTTTATGTTGTTATCTCAATGTATATTATGCTATGGCCACACGGCTAATGCAATAAATAAAGTATTACTAGTAGATTATGTTTCTCACATTATCAGAGAGATGTCTACCTGGGAGAAAGCCTGCTTGGTCTTTATGTATCTCTTCCACTAGCACTCTTTTTAGTCTTTTAGCCAAAATGTCTGCAAAGATTTTGTAATCCACATTGAGCAATGATATATATATATATATATATATATATATATATATATATATATATATAAAGATTTTACAAATTATAACAAACATAACAACACACACACACACAAACAAAGATAACATAAAAAAGAACAAGTATAATTTCAATACCTTATTTTCTTAAAACTTATTTCACCGACCTCCTCATACCTCCCCTTTCTGCGTTCCCATTTCAAAAATTTAATTCAGCAAATCCTCACCCTTAATTTTATCTAATTATCATCCTTACTTCCCTTTCACTTAATCTTTACAGCTGTACTCCATTTAGTTTTAAAAGCCACATTATTCTAAAATTCATAAATTTTACAATATTTCTTAAGGTAGTTCTTAAATTTATTCCAATCTTCTTCCGCCGTCTCTTTTCCCCGGTCTCGGATTCTGCCAGTCATTTCTGCTAGTCCCATATAGTCTATCACCTTCATCTGCCATTCTTCCAAGATGGGTAGATCCTGTGTCTTCCAATACTTTGTGATGAGTATTCTTGCCGCTGTTGTAGCATACATAAAAAAAGTTCTGTCTTTCTTTTGCACCGACTGGCCGACAATGCCCAGGAGAAAGGCCTCTGGTTTCTTAGGGAAGGTATATTTAAATACCTTTTTCATTTCATTATATATCATTTCCCAGAAAGCCTTAATCCTTGGGCACGTCCACCAAAGGTGAAAAAAAGTACCTTCAATTTCTTTACATTTCCAACATTTGTTATCAGACAAGTGGTAAATTTTTGCAAGCTTGACTGGGGTCATGTACCACCTATAAATCATTTTCATAATATTTTCCTTTAGGGCATTACATGCCGTAAACTTCATACCAGTGGTCCATAGCTGTTCCCAGTCAGCAAACATAATGTTATGACCAATATCTTGTGCCCACTTTATCATAGCTGATTTCACAGTTTCATCTTGTGTATTCCATTTCAACAGCAAGTTATACATTCTTGACAAATTCTTAGTATTGGGTTCTATCAGTTCCGTTTCTAATTTTGATTTTTCCACCTGGAAGCCAATTTTCCTGTCCAACTTGAAAACCTCCATTATTTGATAATAGTGGAGCCAATCTCGCACTTTGTCCTTTTACTTTTCAAAACTCTGCAATTTCATTTTATCCC
Organism: Podarcis liolepis; assembly: GCF_965112155.1. Taxonomy (NCBI): domain Eukaryota; kingdom Metazoa; phylum Chordata; class Lepidosauria; order Squamata; family Lacertidae; genus Podarcis; species Podarcis liolepis. The sequence goes on along the minus strand of NC_139562.1, from coordinate 74,629,647 downwards.
CCTCTTGTTCCAAAATTTCCCAATATTTCGGCCATTTGGCCTCCATATTGAGTTTTCTCACAGCTTTAGCTTCCATTGGCGACAACCACCTTGGGGTCTTATTTTCCAACAAATCTTTATATCTAATCCAGACATTATCTAATGCTTTCCTGACAATATGATTTTTAAAGGCTTTATGTGCTTTGACCTTGTCATACCATAAATATGCATGCCACCCAAAAACATTGTTGAAGCCTTCCAAATCCAAAATGTCTGTGTTCTCAAGAAGCAGCCAGTCTTTCAACCAGCAGAAAGCTGCTGATTCATAGTAAAGTTTAAAGTCTGGCAGGGCAAATCCCCCTCTTTCTTTTGCATCAGTTAAAATCTTAAATTTTATTCTGGGTTTCTTGCCCTGCCAGACAAATTTCGAAATATCTTTCTGCCACTTCTTGAAGCAATCCATCTTGTCCACAATTTGCAATGTTTGAAACAAAAACAACATTCTAGGCAATACATTCATTTTTATCACAGCAATACGGCCTAACAGTGAAAGCTTCAAATTTGACCATATTTCTAAATCCTTTTTTACTTCCGTCCAGCATTTCTCATAATTGTCTTTAAATAAGTTCACATTTTTAGCTGTCATATTAATCCCCAAGTATTTCACCTTCTTAACCACAGTTAAACCCGTTTCATTCTGGAACCTCTCCCTTTCGGTAGCTGTTAAGTTTTTCTCTAATACCTTAGTCTTTAATTTGTTCAGTTTAAATCCTGCCACTTGACCAAACTCTTGAATTAGTTCTAAAACTCTTTTAGTACTAGTGTCTGGCTCTTGTAATGTAAGTACCAAGTCATCTGCAAATGCTCTAAGTTTGTACGGTTTAACTCCGACCTGTACCCCTTTAACCAGCTGGTCCTTTCTAATCATGTTCAGCAAAACCTCCAGGACCGATATAAAAAGCAAAGGGGAGATTGGGCACCCCTGTCGTGTCCCTTTTTCTATTTTAAATTCTTCCGTAACCATATTATTTACAATTAGCTTTGCCTTTTGTTCAGAATATATTGCACCCATACCATTCTCAAATCCTTGGCCTACCCCCATCCCATGTAGATTCTTCTTCATAAAACTCCAAGAAATGTTGTCAAAAGCTTTCTCCGCATCCACAAATATCAATACTGCTTTAGTGTTTATATTCACTTCTAATATTTCCAAAATGTCTATTATATTCCTCACATTGTCTGACAGATGTCTTCCAGGGAGAAAGACTGCTTGGTCCTTATGAATCTCTTCCATCAATACTTTCTTCAACCTTTTAGCCAAAATGTCAGCAAAGATTTTGTAATCCACATTAAGTAACGATATAGGGCGGTAGTTCTTAAGCTGAGTCTTTTCAGTCTCTGTTTTCGGTATCAGTGTAATATAAGCTTCTTTCCACGATTCTGGTGCCTTTTTCCCCTCAAGAATTTCATTACAGACTTCCTTCAAAGGTTGTAGTAGCCACTCCTTCAAAGCCTTGTAGTCACATTGAGCAATGATATGGGGCGGTAGTTCTTAAGCTGAGTCTTTTCAGTCTCTGTTTTCGGTACAAGTGTAATATACGCTTCTTTCCACGACTCTGGTGCCCTTTTCCCTCCCATTATTTCATTACAGACTTCTTTTAAAGGTTGTACTAGCCATTCTTTTAAAGATCTGTAATATCTAGAAGTCAATCCATCCGGTCCTGGAGATTTACCTAGTTGCATATTCTGAATGGCACCTTCTACCTCCTGTTCAGTTATTTTATAGTTCAACATCAATTTATTTTCATGAGAAATTTTTTGTAATCCATTTGTTTTCAAAAATCGGTCTATGTCAATCTCTTTCTATGGCCCTTGTGTATATAATTGTTTAAAGTACCTCTGGAAACAGTTTCTAATCTCAACTGGGTTCTGTATATTCCTCCCTTCCACTTCTAAGTTTATAACAGTATTTAATTTTTGTCTTTTTTTCATTTGCCAAGCTAATAATTTCCCACATTTATTAGCCGACACAAATGTCTTTTGTCTCATTTGTTTAATTTTCTTAATGCTGTTAAGATGGAAATGAAACTAACACCAACCAGTTCCTTCAGATGGAGGATGAATGACACCTTATTTAGAGATGAAGAAGTGATTAAGAAGGCCCAAAAAACCTTGAGAGACTATTTTGAGATAAATATGAACACCAATGTTGAAAAAAGAGTAATCTGGGATGCAAGCAAAGCTGTTATGAAAGGGTTCTTGATACAACAGAATGCATTAAAGAAGAGAATCCAAAACGAAAAGAAGGATAAAATATTGGAGAAAATAAAGGAAAGTGAAAAGAAATTGAGAGCAAAACCAAAGTCGCAAGAGATATTGAGAGAAATAAAATTATATCAAGTACAATATATGAAAATGATAAATCAGGAGATAGAATCAACATCAACTTTTTTGATAGCCATATTGCGTTGATTCGTCCCCCAGATTTTTTCGCCTCCGAGTAGTGGGTTATGTCTTTAGCACTTGGATTTTTTGTTCTCCAGGGATCATATAAATTAAAATTCTCAATTAAGTGGAAAAAGGAGAGTGGTAATCTACCTGAACTCAACATTTTGTCTCTGCATTCTGTCCATTTCTATCGATGTCACCCCATTTAAATCTCCCATAATTACTATATTTTCGTCCACATAATCCCATAATCTCTCTTCCAATTTTCTAAAAAAAATCATCTTTTTACTATTCGGAGCATATATTCCCACCACTATGATTTTCCCTTCTTTTGTTTGTACTTCTACGCCAAGTACTCTACCTTCATCATCTTGGAATAACATTTGAGATTTCAACATTGTATTTACATAGAAGACCACTCCCCTCTTTCTTTCCGTTCCAGATGCTATATATTCCTGTCCTAGTCTTGTATTTTTTAACACCCTTACATGAGTTTTGGATATATATGTTTCTTGAATACATATGACATCCCATTTTTTCTTCTTCTATAATTTCCACAATTTTTCATAGTTATCTTGAAATATGTTAATATTCCTGGCTGTCAACCATATTCCCAAATATTTAACTTTTTTATATAAACGTTTCTCTGTCTTCTGCTGTATCGCCTTTTTATCTTGCTCTGAAATATTCTTCTCTAAAAGCTGTCTTATTTTTATTCAATTTAAAACCTGATACTTGTCCAAATTCCTGTATTTTTTCTAATACTTTCAGTAATGTGTTTATAGGGTCTTCAACTGTTATCACAAGGTCATCCGCGAATGGTTTCAATTTATATGCTTTATTTCCTACTTTTATTCCTCTGATGGTTTCTTCTGTTCTTATATTTCTCACCAGAACCTCTAATACTAAAATAAACAATAATGGTGGCAAGGGGCATCCTTGTATTGTCCCTTTGACATTTTAAATGTCAATTGCTTAATTCAGTTGTTGCTCCTCAAATGTTGCAGGTTTATAGACTATTTAGTAAATGCTCAGCTTATTTCCAGTTATTTCACTTCAGTTCCTTAACTTAGTTGTTACAGTTTATTATTTGGTTCCTAACCAAGGTGTGGTACATTCTGTCAGTTTCCCAACTGTCTATCCATCACACTCCTGAGGTACTTCTAGCAGCATCACAGTAAAAATTACGGTACATTCACTAGTACCCTTAACAAACTACAATTCCCAGGATTTTTTGTAGAAAGGCGAGGCGGTTAAAGTAGTATAAATGTATGCCATGCATGTGACCTTGGCATTGTTCTTGCCCAGCACACATTCCTGACACATGCTGTAGCTTTCAGTATAGGGGGGAAAACCCACCAGCTTTACTGGAAATTTATGTATGATCCGGAGACTCACAGGAGGGTAAAAATTAGTGTTAGAATGTTTACAGAGCAGACTTATTCCTGATGTAAGACTAAACATTGTGGTAGCCAGATGGACCTTCACAGTATTCATTATCAAAATACACAATTGTTGAATGTGTTCATTTGTTTTAGTGTGTAGAATATGTTGTGTAGGGAGGCTTGGCTGTTTAGGCAGAAGAATAAAGTTCACATAGGTGTAGCCAGGATTTTTGTTGGGGGGGGGGGGGCAGGCTTTTGTTAAGGTGGGGAAGAACCTCAGGTGTGTATTGATTTGTATTATTTTGGGGGGGCAGCTGCCCCCATTGGCTGTGCCCACGAAAGTCCAAGTTACTTCACCTCATTGTTCACTCCAGGTGCTACCCACTTGAATCACCACTTCACACAAACCTGTTGGCTCATTCGGAATGTGAATTTGTGGAATCTGCACAAGGTTAAGAAGGTGTCCCTCTTAATGTTTCTTCCCACACTGGAGTCACTACAAAGACTACCCAAACTGGATAAACTTGCAAGCTGGTGAAACACATGACTATTATACTATTCTAGGCAAATTTTCTTAATCCACAGTCTTACTCCTAAACTAAAGGTTTCTTTCCTGTTTCTCCAAGCTGATTTGCAAAAAGTTTAGAGGAAGCAACCACTGTATGCTCCATCTTCCCAGCCACCCTGGGTGCAACCTGAAACCTGCAGAGTGCCTAACAATCATTTGAATGTCTGCTGCGTCTTTTCACATTTCCATTTTAAGATTGCAGCTTATTGCAGACTCCATGGTTTCACTATGAAGACAAATTTCCTCTGGCCAGATAAAACTACTCTGTGCTTCACATCTGAAACTCAGCACACTGCAATCCATTATCAGTTTCTTTTACAAATTTGTTTTTCTGCTGAAAGTCTAAAATAAACCAAAATGGCTGGTTTTTTGCCTGCTCTCAAGTGAATTAGCCTTTTCTTTATAGCAGAGCACTTTCTTTCGCTACTATAAGCTTCTAATTTTGTCCAGCTCCTTTGGAGGAGTGCCTGAATTATTTTGCTGCTTCTAATAACAGAGAGGGGCAATGAGCAATCCAGGGTAATCCAGTTTTTTTACCACTGAAAATCTTACTGAAACTCTCTCTGGCTTTTGTGATTTCAACAAATCACAGTCCAGTATAAATACAATTTTTTGTGGTAATAAAAGCTAGAAAAACAAAGCACTATCCAGCTGAAGTTTCCTTCCTGTTTATTTCAGTTACTGATGTGTTTTGTGTTTTGTTATCTCCCACTGAAATAAATAGGAATTGTGGAATATACCCAGCATGCAGATGTATAAGGGAGGAAATAAGGATAACAGAGAGAGAACAGACAGAAAGACATATGTTGCCCTCCATTGTGATGCTGCAAGCAGGGAGTCAACCAATAAAAGTGATTGGCAGTATCATAGACAACAGTAGTTAGGCTATCCCTATCCAGATATGGGCATAGCTGGGCCACCAGCTGAAGCTGATGGAAGGCACTCCGGGCCACTGAGGCCAGCTGAGCCTCAAGTAACAGCAAAGGATCCAGGAGGACCCCCAAGCTACAAACATGCTCCTTCAGAGGAACTGTAACCCCATTAAGAGCAGGTCATCTGGTCTAGGGAACAACCCACTAATTAGGCAAACAAGTTGGGCCCAACATTGGGGGGGCAGTCACGTGTGCATGATGTGTCACATGTGCGACACCCCCTCCATTCGGCCACGCCTGCCAGGACGCACCAGCCAAGTAGAGGGGTGGCAACGCTGCCACAGTTCTTCTGCTTATCTCTGCCTCCTGGGTCAGACCCAACTCAGGAGCGGAGCTGCAGCTAGGTGCAAGGGAGCTGGCAGGCAGAGAAATGGCCTTCCCCGGCCCTCCTGCTCAGCTTCACAAGTTTGCTGAAGCATATTTCACACAAAGCAGTTTGTGTCTCTCAGTGAAGCAGCAGCAACAGGGGAAGATCCTCCAGTTGAAAGCCTCCCATTTCTCCCTCAGTCCTTCTCTCCCGAGAAACTACTTCTCCTTTCCCCACCACTTGTTGACAGTGAAGGGGGTGACAGTCCCACCCGCTGGCTGAGCCCTCAGCGCAAGTGCCCCTCCGGAGGCATTCCAACTGGGATAGAGAGAGCATCATTGCTCAGAAAGAGAACTTGTCCCCTTCCCCTCATGAGACCTGCAGCCCCGTCCCCTTTAATGAAGGAGGCCTTTCAGCCATGCTCGCTCAGCCACAAGTTTCCTCTAATCACCTTGTCTGTGTCAGTGTGCTGGTCCCGGGGGTAAGGTACCTTGGGTGTAGCAGAGTCCACACGAAGAGGGGCGAGGTCCGAGGCAGAGAGCCGGGCGGGGAACAGGAACGCTGGAACAAGTGGCTGTGCAGGGAGCAGGAACACCGGAGGGTCGGGAACAGGAGGCCGAGCAGGGATCAGGAACACAGGAAGGTCCGAAGCCAACAACGACGTTGCTCCCGCAACCTGGGGCCGGGCTGACTGGGCTTTTATCCTCTTCTAAGGCCAGGGGCGGTCCTGGCCCCCAGGAGCCCCGCCTCCTCTGGCCTTAAGGCGAGCACTCCTCCTGGGGGCAACCAGTTCCCTTCGCCTCTCTGCCCTAAGCCTCTGCAGATCAGGAGAGGCCGAAGGGTTACTGGGCCCTGGAGGAGGCTCACCTGTGGCCACTGAGTCGTCAAGCCTCTCTGGAGCCAGAAGGGTTTCACCTGGGGCCAGCTCCTGATGCACTGCCACAGGTGCAGGTTCTTCAGCATCTAGGCCTTGCCCCAGTTCAGCCGGCCCTGGAGGCGGGGACTCTTGCGCAGGCTGGGATTCCTCTGTTTCATCCTCCGAATCGGAATCCCAGGCCATCACAGTCAGTGGAGGTGGGGAGGAAAGCGAGAAATCTGGATCAGCAAGTTTGCTGGCGAAGGCAGGGTGGGAACCACAATGGCGAGGAGAACCAGTGGGAAGGTGGCTCAGATCTGTTTGATTGGGCCAGTTACTGCTCCTTTTGGTGCACCTTCCCAAGGCTGGAGCCCCAGTGTTTGTCACAAACTGAAGGACATGTTCTAAAAGTTGTCAAGGGGTTCAGGCTTCCATCCTACACTTTCTGGGAGGGAGTAAGCCCCTACCTCCCAGGACACTCTGCAATTTACGTTTGTGTAAATGTTCAGAGGGCTAGAGTTTCCTACTGTCCCCCCCTCCAAAAATTATCACATGGTACATATTTTGAGGAATAGGTATATTTTAGCTGTTGCCAGGAGATCCCCCTCTCGGCGTGGCTGATGTGGTCCAAAGGAAAGCAGAGCAATATGTTTGGCACCAGCTTGGCTGCAGGAGTTGCCGGAAGAAGGTGTACAAGGTGTACAATCCAACCAGTTTAGGGACTTCACTTTGGATTTGTGTAGGGTTTACTCCTTAGTTCTTTCCTCTCCCGAAGATTTCTGGCAAGACAGTGGGTAAGGTTTACCAGGACTACACAAATATGTGAGCTTCTAGAGGGATGCTTGCAGCTGCCCCCCCTTCTTTGTCCTTTTTACAGCTTCACCACATTGAGCTAAGCTGAGCATGGTGTCTGATCCCAGACTCATGGTTAAGCTCTCTCCTCACTAACCATGAGCTGTAGCCAGTGCTATTTTTCTAGAAAAAGAGGTACCAGAACTCATCATGAACACCTCCTTTGTTCTCTTATAATGGCAATGGTGTCCACCTGAGAGGTGCTGGAACTGAGTTGCAGCTGTAAAAAAAAAGCCTTGGCCGTAGCCAGGAGCAAGAGGAATTCAGCTTCCATTTTCAGAGTTAGCATAATGCTAAATGCCAGCTGCTGAAGACTTGGAGATAGTCATGCTTGGAGGTAGCCATTGCTCCCAGACTCCATGTGTGGATTTTCTGGAGGCAAGCTATGCTGTGATTGAGCAGGGCTCTTCTTATGTTCCTATGCAGTGTACCAGTGTACATGTTATATAGAAATAATATGCACTGTATTATTATTATTTTTAAAATAATATTTGGCTACTTGTGCTTCTGTAACATAAAATGAAAGAAAAATGATTTTGTTTAAATGTTTGTTTATTTTTTAAAGAAGTTAACAGTTAAGAAGTGGAGAAAAAAGGAAAGATCTGTTTGGACCTAGTGATTTTCCTATACATCCTCCACAAACCTAGGCATGTCATGTTGGAAATATAAGTAGGAATAGTGTCATTACTTGTGGGGAGTGGAAACATCTGTATGTTTGCAGTTTGAGATGCAGCTGAGCCGCGTCAGTGGCCCCTTTCTCTGTAAGAAGCTGCTGGAAAATCTGGTACATGTTTTTGGGCTTTTATGCTGCAACTACAAGGACACATTGACCTGTGGGATGGCTGTTGAGGCAGAAACCTGTACTGATTTAAATAGAGGCAGGATGGATGCAAAGTCAGTGTTGTTAAATTTGTGACCTTGTCCCAGCTTGGAATTATATGGGAAAAGGAAGGAAGGAAGGAAGGAAGGAAGGAAGGAAGGAAGGAAGGAAGGGGTCATACCGTGCAACTGACCCATTTTAACAGAGACATTCTGGATGGAAAGAAACCACCCTAGCTTCTGATCCCAGTCCTGGATATCTCAGAGCACAGGACCAAAGGACGGGTGTTTCTTTATTCCACCCTGTGACATGAGTTAGTTGACTTACACCAGAGCATGGGGGGGGGGCAATATCTCCCTTGGCCCTGAGTCTTCTTCCTCCTTCCATTGCGGCACTTCTGTGTCTGTACCACCATCGGAGGAGGAGGCTGCACTGACTGATGCAACGTCTCCCTAGGCTGCACCAGCCAGGGCAGCTTTGGCTGAGGTCCTGCTGGCACAAGTGCACACACACACACACAAAGGGGGGGGGGAATTACTGGACCCGATATCTTTTGCCCCTTCCAAGCCTTTGCTGTACAAAAAAAAAAAAAAAAAAGATCCTAGGACTCCTGGGCTACTCCCTACAATGCAGAGGTCCCTGCCCCATGTTGCATACAATCAGTGTTTCAGCATTTGGGGAAGACAACAGAGGAATGGAAAAAAATGAGTGGCGGGGCTTGACAATGGGTGTCTGTATCCACAATGCTTTTGCACAGGTCCTTCAATCAAATTGTCAACATTTAGAGAAAACAGAGGAAGCAAAGGTTTTGACAATGGGTGTCTGTCTTCAGATCTAGGCAGGGGGACATAAAGAAACTAGATCTAGATGTAGGAGGAAGCTGGAACCATAAGCAGAGCAGGGTCTGTTCTAGTGAACAGGCAAGGGCAGAAAGCGCTTATTTATAACAGGAAGTTGTATACTTCCTGCCATTAATAGCCTTGAAAATGTTTGAGCATACACTCTTTGACATAACTCACCAAAACAGGCCCTAGATTCCGATCATTTTTTTCAAGCTGCCAAGAAAATACAAGTATGCAGTGAGGTATAAGGTACACAACAGCATTTAAACATGTTTGATTTCAATTGTGAGAGAGGATACACTTCCTTTTGTATATTGCAGCTCACAGAGAATATCTAACAAACTCAAATATGTGTCTATATAGCCAGGGTGACTTGATATATATCCCCTTCGGGGGGAATCTTACAAAATCAAGAGGGTAGTCCCCTCCTTGAAACAACTAGAATATAATAAAACTGAATGCAGGGGTCAACATTTTTATTTCCTCTTCTTGACTTACGCTGAAACATTATTTTCCTCCTAGAAAATTTGTCCCTTGCTGTCAATGAGCTTGTTTCTTAGAACTCTTTAAAACCACATATAAATTACTGTTGCTTCCCTGAGCCTTTGTTTATATCCCTTGCAACTATTGTCAGAGACAAAAGAATGGTATTAATGGGTAACAATAAGACTCTTATGCCGTCTCTTCAAAGCTATACTATGTCTCCTACTGTTGTTACATAAGAACTTCGAGTCAGCTGAGCGCTATTTACATTCCACACACATATAATGCTAAGCGTTATAGACGTCATTCTAGTCACTATGACCAGCAGATGGGGAGAACTTGTGTTCCTAAATGTGAATAAAAGCATTGAGATGAACATGATGTAAGTTTGCTTTCTCATTGTCATTGTTATTAATTTGCTTAGCTGCTGTTGCAACCCACCTTGGATCAGGCCATGGCCCATCAGTTGAAGACCACTGTTATTGGGCACAGCAGAGGTTTTGGCCTCTTTGAGTCCATGGCTCCCTAAGCCAACTCCATTCTTTCTGCGGCTCCCCTGTGGGGCTCAGGAGCCCAGTCATGTCACCCCTTGCCTGCAGAGCTGGCAGCCTCTCACCTTTCCCAAACACCCTCCCTTGCAGAGTGTTCCCTCAGCCTCCTCTCTCCTCCCCTGCTGCTGCCACCCCTGGTCTGTGAGCTACCCCTTCCCTCTGCCCCAAAGAAAGGTGCCTCCCAGTGGAGCTTATTACCAGGGCTGCTGCAATAAACAGCTGTGCCAGCCTCTGGGAAGCAGAGACATGAGAGGGCATCAGAGGAGGGAGGGAAGGAAAGAGGGACAGAGGTTGGTGTTACCTGCGGTACCCTGACCATCATTCAAGGCACCACAGGGTTGAAAACCACTAGGGGGCAGTCTTTGATCATGCAGAGACATGTGGGATGTATAGGTCTCCAAGTCCTACTCAGAGTATCATTGAATCATAGAACGTCACACAAGACATTCACCACCTTCACTGGTTCCAGTTTAAAGGAGAGGTAGAGCTGAGTATAATCCGCATACTAGTGAACACCCAGCCCAAACCTCCTGATGATCTCTCCCAGCAGCTTCATTTAGATGTTAAAAAGCTTGCGGGAGAGGGCAGAGCGCTGAGGCACTCCACAAGTGAGTGTCCAGGGGTTCAGACACTCATCTCCCAACTCCACTTTCTGGACACAGCCCAGGAGGAAGGCATGGAGCCACTGCATAACAATGCCCGCACCTCCCAACTCTTCTAGACAGTCCAGAAGGATACCATAGTTTGATACCATGGTATCAAAAGTCACTGAGAGATCCAGCAGAACCAAGAAACAGCTTTCACCTCTGTTCCTAGCCTGCCGGAGATCATTGAGGGCCGTACAAAGTGGGAGGCGGAATGCCCCGGGTGCCGCTCTGGGGTGTGTGTGACAAGATGGCCCCTGCCTCCCTCCAGCTATAGAGCAGCCAAGGGCGTGCACAGTCCGTACAGGCTGCTGCTCTTGCACGCCGTCCATATGGGCATCTGTACAGGCTGCCTCTCGCATGGAGACTGTATGGGATGCCGCGCGTGCGCAGTCCGTATGGGCTGCCACACCCCGGGTGCCGGAGAGGGTTCCTCCGCTACTGAGATCATCAACCAACGATACCAAGGTGGTTTCAGTCCCATGATGGGGTCTGAATCCTGATTGGGAGGGATCCAAATGGCCCGCATCCTCCAGACATGCCTGGAGTTGTTCAGTGATCACACACTCAATCAACTTGCCCAGGAATGGAAGATTTGAGACTGGGCAATATTTGGCTATAGTGCCTGGCCGAAAGATATTTTTTTAATAACCTCTTCTTTAAGTGGGCCTGGATGGGCAAGGGTCGATTTTATGAGCCAGGATGGGCAAGGATCAAAAAGGCAGGTGATTGGTTTCACTTGTCCAAGCAGCACATCCTCAGAGGTAACAGATTGAAATTGATCCCATACAACTTGACTAGACAGAGCTCTGGCATTCTCCCTCCACAGCCTTGCACCATGGTGGAGTCTACCCTTTTCTGAATCTGAGCAAAATCACTGTAGTGAGGGCCCCAAGATCTCCTGCAATGATTTTGTAAAGTTTTTCTGCAGATAAAGTTATCTCAGAGAATGTGGATAGGCTGCTTGGATGAGTGAAACCAATCACCTGTCTTCTTGATCCTTGCCAATCCTACCCAGACAGTCATTAGCTCTGGTTAACTCCGCATTCCAGCATACTACCAGGGAATCAGCCGAGAGGCCATCAGCACGGGATAATACATCCCCTACCACTCTCTGAAAATCATTTGGATCCACTAAGTGGTGAGAGCAGACCATTCAAATCGGTCCCACCTCCCTTCATCGGGGAAGGTCACTGAGAAGTCTAGTTGCACCAGGAAGTGATCTAACCATGACACTTCTTTTGTTCCACTTAATTGAACAAACTCGTGCCCAAAGCGCTAAACACCAGATCTAAGGCATGTCTGTGGCTAAGATTAAGGCCAGATTTATTCAGGAGCAGTCCCATGGAGGCTATGCTTTCCATGAAGTCTTGAGCAGCCCCTTGTAGGGTCATGTTGGCATGGTTGTTAAAATCCCCAGGGACCACCAGACTAGGTGTCTCCAGAAGAACATCTGCCACAACCTGAAGCAGCTCCTCTCCCCTCCCTCTTTCATAGCTCATATATGCACCTCCTGGCTGTATGTGACTAGGTGCATATGAATGGGAGGAATTAGATCTTCCTGTGGATTCTGAGCATGAAAAGAGCATAGGGGGCTGCCTTATCTTGAGTCACATTTTTTGGTCCATCTAGCTCCGTATTGTCTATGCTGACAGGCAGTAGCTCTCCAGAGTTTCAGACAGGAGACATTCCAGGCCCTGCCTGGAGATGCTGGGATGGGGATGGGGTCCTTCTGCATGCAAAGCAGATGTTCTACTGCTGAGCTATAGGCCACTGGTAACAAAAGAGCCAAGACTATGAAACTACTTACTGGTGTGTTTACCAAAAGCTGTGACTTTTCCTACTGTTTTTATCTTCTTAAAGGGTAGCAACCTGAGGAAAATACTTCTCAATCGCTATTTTAAAGGTGACTATGGAATCAGTGTCAACGGTCCTCTGTCCAGCAACTACAGCAAAGCAATGCAAGGAGGAGGTATGGTAAATAATTATAATTAACAAATCAGTTGTTGAACATCTACAATAAGAAACTATTTCTGTTCAAAATGGAATATGTCTCAAGCAAGGAAAAATGCAATTTGAAAAATCAAGCATACACACCCTTTGATTTCCATGAGAGAAAGTAACTCTCCTATTGAAACCAAGGGGGACTGTGGCTTGATTCAGTGCAGGAAACCAAATATGTTCTGTGAAATCTTGTACATGTCTGCTTAGTTTTGACCCCCATTGACTTCAATGGGATTTAGTCCCTGGAGTGTGAAGGGTTGCACACACAGTGTGGAACTTACTTTCAGATAAGTAAGGTATCAGATTACAGGGTTAAAGTGCTTAGCTTTGACCTGACCTGACCTGACCTGACCTGGCCTGACCTGACCTGAAAGCCTTAAACAGAATTTAGTGCATTCAGCACTAAGATTAATTTTAAAATCAATGTCACCCTCCAACAGAGAGTGCAGCATACTTAAGTCCATTGATTTCAGCAGGCTTAAGCACCCTCAGTGCCACACTGGATTTTGGCCTAAATGTACTTATTATTATTTATTGAATTTATATACCAGGAGGTCTCAGGGCAGGTCACAGACTAAAATCAAATATAAAACCACAAAAGACATAATCAAAATACCCCCCCCCCCATTTTAAAAGGACATAGAATGTCAATCAAGTTTGTTTGACCAACCAAAGGCCTGGTTAAAAAGTAACATTTTTGCCTGGAGAGAAGGCAACAGGCAAACTTCCCTGGGGAGAGCATCCATAGATGGGGAGCCACTGCAGAGAAGGCCCGTTCTTGTGTTGCCACCTTCTGCACCTCTCGAGAAAGAGGCATATGAAGAAGGGCCTCAGATCATTTTCAGGGACTGGGTAGTTTCATATGGAAAGAAGTATTGCAGTCCTGATCTGTTTAAGGCTTTATAGGTCAAAACCAGCACTTTGAATTGGGCTCAGAAACGAATTGATAACTTGTGCAGTCGAACCAGGATTGGTGTAATATGCTCAAGCCATCTTGCTCCGGTGAGCAACCTTGCCACTGAATTCTGCGGTACCTGAAGTTTCTGAACCATCTTCAGAGGCAGCCCTATGTATATCACATTGCAGTAATCTAACCTTGAGGTTACCTGAGCATAGACAACAGTAGTTAGGCTATCCCAGATAGGGTGAGCCACTAGCCAAAGCTGATGGAAGGCACTCCGGGTCACTGAGGCCACCTGAGCCTCGAGTGGGAGCAAAGGATCCAGGAGGACCCTCAAGCTGTGTGCCCGCTCCTTCAGAGGGAGGGTAACCCCATCAAGAGCAGGTGACCTCCCACCCCTCTGGTCCAGGGAACCCCTCGCTAACAGTGCCTCCTCAGTCTTATCTGGATTGAGCTTCTGTTTGTTGGCTCTCATCCAGTCCATCACCAAGGCAGGAACAAATTTATAAACAAACTTAACTGTATTGATACAAAAATTGCACTAATTTTGCAAGAAGACAAAACTAAAATTTGTGACCTCTGTAAACTAAACATGTTAAGCCAATTTCGATGTTTTAATTATTTTGCTTAATTCATATTTATGTTATTTCCCAGTAAAGTGGGGGAACTATTTGGTGGCCATTGAAGCCCCCTGCTTCCTGAACACGGAAAATCTTTATGACATTTTTCATATACTTTCAGGCCTCTCTGCAAAGCCATGAAGGCTAGAAACTTGGAGCACAGTGCAGCAGCAATTAGTCACAACTAGCATAAATTTTATTGATTTAAGTGAGACTAATGACTACTTTTAGCTAATTTATGTACATTTTAAAAAATAAAATAAAATAAAAGCTGAAATCCCCGGGAAGTTGAATTCTGCATCCAGCATGCTTTGGTTTTGTACAGTGGCAGAATGCACACAGCCTTGACCTTGCCACTAACATTAGATTTACAGGACATCGGGCAGTTAAAGTAGAGCCAGGTTAGGTCAAAAGTTTACAACAATCTCTTGGAGGAGCATAGACCTATTTCTGAAGGATCCCATAGCAGCACCTGTGCTGGTAGCTGATCTTCTAACAAAGAAAGCCAGTTGAGGTAGACATTTCTTTGATCTTGCAAAGCCCCTCTTACGTTTTAAAGGAAAAGCGGGGCACAGGAAGCTACAAGTCAGACTGTTTGTCCACCTCTGCTCCAGAGTGCATGCTTTGCAAAAAATGTACACTGCCACAGAGCTATGGTCTGCCCCCACCCCACCCCAGAAAAGATGGATACTTACAGTTACTCAATCCAGTTTAGTTGTGCCTTCAACTGTTAAGATTTCTTGAACATGCATTCTTCATTAGTAAATCTAAAGCATATTTGTGGACCACAGGGATTTAGAATTTTAAATAAAAAACAAGGACACTCAAGTCAGCATATCTCCTGGGGTAGGGCACTTTATACATGCTGAGAATGGCTCTCATTTTCATTTCCCTCCTGTGTTTTAGAGCTTAGCCCTGATTCATATTAGAATCTGTTGATTATTTGATTACTTTTATTTTAAAAAGTGGCACTCTCTTATGTTAGTATGTTAGTATAATAGTGTGTCCACAAGTGTTATAGCCAGATATTGAATACAAGAAAATTAGGCAATTACACTTACCTAGGAATGATTTGATTTCAGAATGAATGTATCTGAATCTTGGCTTTTATTTTATTTTATTTATCTAATCTTATTCCAGGTAGCTTTTCAGGACAAGATTCAGATAAGTCTGGTGTTTCAATGCAAGATATTCAGTGCCTTCTGGATAAAGAAGGCGCATCAGAACTTGTCACGGATGTCATAGTTAGTACCAAAAATGACAGGATATTCTCTGAAGCCATCCTGCTTGGGATTGCATTGCTTGAAGGTGGAAACACACAGATCCAGGTACTTACTTGGTATTGCTTTGTTCTTTCTGTCTATATTGAAAACCTGTTCAAATATGAAAGCAACTTAAGGGTGCACACAGAGAAATGCGCAAGCAGGAGTCAGTGCATTTCAAGGTGAACTTCTCTTCCCTTTGCCTTCACTCCTGAGACATGCATTGCCTGCCACTCTAGGGCTTTTACTCTTCCAAGGGCATCAAGTTGCCTCCCCCCCCACATTGTGGGGGCATGTCATGTGATGAGTCACGTTGCATGTCATGTGACACGTCCCGCCCCCACCGAGCACTCACTTGCCAGACACACAGGTATCTTGCCGCTGCAATGATGGTGTTCGCACGGACCTGGTGAGAAATGGGCTCCACGCTCAGCCTGCTCCTCCCCACGTGAGGAGGAGGCAGAGTGGGGCCGCTAGGCTATGGGCTCTGGCTTCTCCTCCCTGTGCAATATTGGCAGGGAGGCAGAGCGGGCCACAGGATTTTGGAGGAGCCCAGCCCCCTCCTTGAAAAATTTGGGGGTCCTGAAGACCCCTCAGCCCCTACCATTCAGCATGTCTGTACTCTTCCCCTCATGCTTTAGCAGACCGCCTGCTCTTTCCCCTCTAATGCTCTTCCAAATATCACACTTGCATGGCAGATCTGTTATTGCTTTTTATCAGTTTTTTGCTCTTTTGACTGAGGAAGGGGAGGTGGCTTAGTGATGGCATATGGTCCAGCCAATTAAATGCTGACCATGATCAGCACCTGCTGAACGTTGACAGAATTGGTTTCCTCTGAGCTTGATGCTGCAGGGAAGATGGTATGTCTAACCAAAATAGGTTAGTGTAATTCCACAGGGGCTTGATTTCTCTGATTATGTATATATGCACATGTCCTCAGAGTGCCTTGTATCTTCTTCCAGTGCTATGGGTTGGTGAGGGTCTGGTGCCAGACCTGCTTGTTAATCAATTAATTTAAAGAAAGGCTTCAGTCTGAATAATGTGATCTGAGCCAGGTATGCGCACCAGGAAAAAACCTCATTGTGATTATGATGGAAAACTCATTGAAACACTGACTCAGTGTGCAGAGGCGGTGATGAAAACCTAGTGTTGGATTTATTAGGAAAAGGACTTAAAAGTATTATAAATATGGTGTGGCCATATTTAGAATATTGTGGGCTGTATCCAATGTGCCCATTGAAATCAATGGACATATCCAATTTAGACCTGGGAAAGGGGATTACACAAATTCATGGAGAGCGAGTCTATAAATTGCTGTTAGCAATTATATCCAGAACCATATCCAGAACCAGAACCTCCACATTCAGAGGCAGCTGCTAGGGACCAGCAACAAGGAAGGGCCATTATCTTCACACTCTGGTTGTGAGCATCCAGGGGTATCTGTAGGACAACCTTCTTCAACCTTGGGTCCCCAGATGTTCTTTGACCATCTCTGGTCATTGGCAAAGCTGTCACAGAATTATGGGAGTTGTGCTCTAACAACATCTAGTGACCCAAAGCTGAAGGGCTCTACTGTAGGATTCAGAATGAAGGATTAGGTGGACCTTGATCTGACAAAACAAAGGAATTCCTTGTGTTCTGAGTGACATTGCCAATATTTATTTGGCACCATTAGAAATAACCTATTAGCCTTGCATTTTGCTAGTGCTCACTAGTAGTAACAATTTCATCCTGATGACTCTGTTATGCAGATCTGGAAATAAAGCACATTTCTAAAGGTATGTGGGCTTTCTTTTTCTCTGGCATAAGACATTATTAACTACCACCTATAGTCTTTGTTTGCCAAGCTGTAATATGTTATTTGTATGTCCAGTACTATGATAGCAAATATTTTCCCATTATTAATCTGTTGATATCTAAAAGGTTACTTTCCCCCTTCAGTATTCCTTTTACCAGCAACTGAATGAGCAGAAAAAATCGGAAAAGTTTTTCAAAGTTCTGTATGATAGAATGAAAATGGCCCAGCAGGAAATCCGATCAACTGTAACAGTGAACACAATTGATTTGAGCAGCAAAAAGAAAGATGATGACAACAATGACCTGACCGTATCAGTTTCAAAAAAGAGAGGTAAAGAAAACTGGGGCTGTATTTCATCACCAACATTCATTTCACTGCAGACTCAGAACAGTCCAAACAACTACAGCTTTTTGCAGGAAACAGGATAAAGGCAACTTTTGCATTTGGTGGGGCAGTGTGATGAATGACCCACTTCAAAAAGTGTAGTCAAGATTGGAGGGTTCAGAAACTCAAGCAAGAACAAGTTCCATAAAAACAATACAAGAAACCTTATTAAAACAAACTCTGAAAAAGGAAAAGCTTCAAGTGATTATACAAATTAAGACTGCTCAGAGGCTAAAAAATAACAAAAACAATCTTCTCTAGCTAGCTGACTGAAACACTTGCGCATAAATCTTAGCAGGCTGAGTGAGAAAGCAAAATACCTTCCTAGGTCCGAACAGGTGCTGACCGTCCATGCTGAGAGCTCCCTATGCTCGCCACAGCCCAGGTTTTTAAGGAAATGCTGATTATGAGCATTCACCCCTTCCGCCCAACGAAATCAGCACCTGCTCCCATTACATGTCTTTGATTACTGTTTGACACTGACCTTAATGAGATGTAATGATCTCTGGCAGGCAACCAAGCCCCAATAAGAAGTAATGACTCTTATGTATGTTTGTTTACAACAAAACACATTCAGACTTCTCACCTGCTTGTGTTGACGATAGTTGGTCAGTCTGAGTCTTTGCCCCTTCCGCAGCAGGAAGGACATCAAACTCCCGCCTTTCCCATTGTGTCCTCTAATCTTATCCAATCTCCTAGAACAGGGACTGAGAGGCTGGCCTTTGCTCTCCCCACTTTCACTTGACACAGTCTCAGACCTCTGCTTTTCTGCTGATTGCCTAGTAGTGCTCTGGCTGCCTTCCAACTCTCCCGCTTCTTGAGAGCTAACAGAGTCTTCCTCAAGAAGGGGGGGTCGAACTACGCTTTATTGACTCTGTCAGCCAGCTCTCATCTGCAGAGTAGGTCCCTCTTTCACTTAGCTTAATTTCTGTGTCTGATTCTTCCCCTGCCCTTTGGTGAGCCATGTTCCTGACATGAGAGGCATCTGTGTTTAGGCTCATTATTCCAGGAATCCTAACAAATGCCCATGCAACCCGCAAGCTAATCTTAAAAGGACTATATCACGACAGGCCGCTTTAATATTCACTACTGACACATTCAACATTTGTTCAAAATATTTACATGACACATGCCACATCATAATAAAACTTCACCACAAACCTCCAGTGCAAAATCAGTCACTACCAATTCAAAAAACAGAAGTAAAATAAACTAAATTAGTACCATATGTAAAAGAAAGCAAAAATATAATAATAGAATTGTAGGATTAGAAGGGTCCCAAAGTGATCTCACCTGCTAATGCTTGGGAGAAACAAACCATAGTTCCTGGGTTAGCATTACGTATGATCATGGTTCGTTTTGTTCTGAACGAACCATAATTTGTAGCCACAGTTGTTTTTAGCCTTCTGCTTGTGGTTTGTTGGAGCAGAACAAACTATGATCCCCAGTTCTTACTTAACACTAAACCAGAGATTATGGGTTGCTTCTCTGTACACTACTGGAGGGACAAAGTAGGCAAGGTCAGTGTGTTCATTGTAAACTAGTAACTGTGGTTAACACTGATGTCACAAAAGAGGCCAAAGACTAGGCTGGAAGCCTCCTTAACATTAAGTTTTATATGTGCAAGGAGTTTCTTGCAATTTCTACATGTGGTACAATCTAAGAATAATTTTATCATATGATAAGTAGTTTATCTGGATCAGACCCCTAAAGTGATGTTTAAGAACTGTGGCACGGATATCCAAAATATATGCGCTGTAGCTGACCTGAATTATCACACAGCTCAATGTTGGCTGGGTTCTCAATGTGATTGGGTTCTCAATGTGTTCCTTACCAAAATCTTGACTCGTATTCATGCCTGCCACCATGTGCTGGGAAGATTTTGCTATAATATAGGTCGTTAGTCTACCACCTTTTTATTGATACACCAACAAGCCAAAAGCATCATAGAAGAGACTAAAGGATCACTTCAAATTCTAATGATGTATTTCTGTATCAAAATGCTTTACAGGTTTTTTTTATTCTCACAAGAACTTGAGTGTAGCTGATATTTTTATATTTTATGATAATCATACATTTGTTATCTTATGTATAGTAAGAGATTCAAATCTGCATCTGAAAGAAGGAATGAAGGGGCAATTAACAGAAGCCTCGATGGCAACATCTAAAGCTTATTGCGTATACCGCCGAGAAATGGACCCTGAAATAGACCTCATGAGTGCTGGAACAGATGCCGGGAATGTAGATGAAAAATCTTCAGAAGAAATGACAATGAGTCCTGCTATTGTGATTATGCAACCAATACTAAGGTTTCTTCAGTTATTATGTGAGAATCACAATCAAGAACTTCAGGTATGCTCTTGACTTTTTATCCCTAACCTTGCAAAAGGAGTAGCCGCCACAGAAGTATGAAAGTAATACAAGTGGAGGAAGCTCATTGTATGAGCAGGCCTTAAAACATCTGATAGAGATTTGAAGCTATTTTGTATGATATTTTGCAGCCCATGCTTTCTACCCTACATCTCACTGAAATGTAAATAGTTTAAAACAACCTACCATATATTTTAGGGACGCGGGTGGCGCTGTGGGTAAAACCTCAGTGCCTAGGACTTGCTGATCGTAAGGTCGATGGTTCGAATCCCCGTGGTGGGGTGAGCTCCTGTCGTTCGGTCCCAGCTCCTGCCCACCTAGCAGTTCAAAAGCACCTTCGGGTGCAAGTAGATAAATAGGGACCGCTTTATAGCGGGAAGGTAAACGACATTTCCGTGTGCTGCGCTGGTGCTGGCTCGCCAGATGCAGCTTTGTCACGCTGGCCACGTGACCCGGAAGTGTCTTCGGACGGCGCCGGCTCCTGGCCTCTTAAGCGAGATGAGCATGCAACCCTAGAGTCGGACACGACTGGCCCGTACGGGCAGGGGTACCTTTACCTTTTCCATATATTTTGCAAAGTTGTTTGTCTGTGCTCTTAAGAGAGTGTATCCAAATTTTGCATGATGGCTTCTGAGAGACTTCATTCTGGGAGTTTCAGAATGACTACTACCACATGCCATACCAAGTGCCCTGCACCTCACTCTGTACCTCAGTAAACACCAGCAACCTGCTATCTGGGAAGCCAGGAGATTACCGGTGGCCACTGCTGAACATGACTAACTTTGGTCCATTGTTTTCAATAAATCCACTCTGACTAAAACTTTGTTGTCTACAAGTGATGATAAGGAAGCATATTTATCTTAAAAACTGAAATAAACTTGTCAATATGATTTATGCAGCCAGTGTACTAACATGTTTTAATCTTTAAAGCTTTTTTAAAAATTCAGTTCTACTCCCTAGAGATAGGACTACTTGATTTGAATGACATTAGTATTTTTATTTTCAACCCTGGAAATTAATTTGGAGGAGTTATGATAATGCAAAATTTGCTAATTTGTGACAGTTTGTTCCTTATATTTGTTTTCAGTATTGGCTCAGCTCAGACCATAATTTGCACTAACCATGGGTTTGAACTTTAGAGCAAGCTTTGTAATTTAGAACATGGTTTGGAGCTGGTTTCTATCTGCTCAACCCCCAATCCAAAAAACCCCCAAATTCACTCCTGCTTCTGTGATAGCACAGCTTCTAGCTGTGGAGTGACGGTCCTTTTGCATCCAGGTTCAGTTCCCATTATCTCCAGTTCAGACTAGGAGAGACCCTTTCCTTGCCTGAAACATTGGAGAGCCACTGTCAGTCATTGTTGACAATAGTGAGTCTTGAGATTCGGAGAATCTCTTCACAGTATATAGATCTTGTCAGGGGTACAGGGACAGAGGCACAGGGAAGGCAGGAAATGGAGAGTGATGGAGAGGAATCCCAGGACAGCGAGGAAGAGGATGGCAATGACGCAAGGGATTCCATGAGTCTCTCCAGCGAATCAGAGGATTCCCAGAAGGGGGCGCCTGTGGTCAGGGCAAGGGGAGCCCCAGGGGGAAAGTGTCAGGAGCGGGGGGCCAGCAGGGGACCCCAAAGCGGCAGCTGGGAATCAGGGCCAGCTTCCCCACCAGAGCGCAGCGAAGGGGGGGGGGGAGGTTCCAGTGTGTCAGGGGAAACAACTCCGGCAGCAGAGAAGGAGGAGGGGTCAGAGCAAGCCATTCTCCCGGAAGGGGAGGAGGGCAGTGAGGGGAGTAGCATAACTGTCAAAAGGAAGGTTAGAGGTTGGGCGCGCGCGCCAAGTTCAAATGTGGAGGCGCGCGGAAGAACAGGGAGCCCGGAGGAGGAGCCAGGTCCCAAAGCCCGCAGGAGGGGGGAAGAGCAGTCTGGGGATTCAGCGTCAGGGGAATCCAGGAGGAGCGGAACCCCAGCGGGCAGAAAGACCCTGCGGAAAAGGAAGGAGAATAAGAGGTGGAGCAGCGTTAGCCTCTTAAACTGGTGCAGGGGAGGGACTGATTCAGAGGGGACTTCTACCGTCTAAGGCTAACAGACGTGGGGGCTGCACGCCTCGGTTGTGGAACTTACTATGAACTGCAATAAACATCCTTGTATATAAGAAGAACTTGGCGTTGGTCTTTTGTGAGCTGAGACCTGAGGCAGCCCTGACAGATATACTTTTTATTCTCTGTTTGTATTTTGTATTTGTAAAACCAATAAAAAAGAATTTTTTTAAAAGATAAATAGTTTGACTCACTGTAAGGGAGCTTCTTCGGTTCGTAACTATGGTTTGTCAATTCAATAATGCAATAATGCAAAATTATACTAAGTGCAGACCAGTTTACAAAACCTATTCAGACTGTGGTTTCTAATTTTTGTCACTTCAGACATCACATGAAACTGCAATAATTAAGCTACTTTAACAATGGTTTGGGATAATGCCTGACTGAACTGAACCAGCGTGTTTAATATGTCTGCATATGCATAAGGGTTTTTCCTCCTATTTTCAGAACTTTTTAAGAAATCAGAACAACAAGACCAACTACAACCTAGTATGTGAGACACTTCAGTTTTTAGATTGCATTTGTGGAAGTACAACAGGTGGACTAGGACTTTTGGGCTTGTACATCAATGAGAAGAATGTAGCTCTGGTGAACCAAACACTTGAAAGCTTGACGGAATATTGTCAAGGTCCATGCCATGAAAACCAGGTAACTTAAAAACTTCCATTGAAGAATCTTCACTGAATTCCGATCTGCATCCAAAAAGTGTCATCACCTAATTAATAGCATGATAATATCTGATGCTTTATTCTTCATTTCTTTATGCTGCTAGAAATGCCATTGGAAATTCAGGTCTGAAAGAAACCTAGATTTTTTTTCCAAACTAGACCATGCCTTTTTTGGCGTATTTTTTCAGCTGCATGTTTATTTATTTTATTTATTTTATAAAGTGGGTAGACTTGTTTAAACAAGTGAAGACGCCTGCATGAGCTCAGTATGCAGGGAGTTCCAAAGTGTAGATGCTGCCACACTAAATGATTGAGTCCTTTGAAATGCATAACAGATATTATGTGGCACCTGTAGCAGTGCTAATTCCACAAATTTAAGTGGTTGAGTGAACACATGTAAGGTAAGTTTTCTGGTTATGTTATCAGTTAATATTGGTATTTGTAGGGTTGCTAGTTTGCAACCTAGTGAACCTGATTTTACATTTCATGCTAAAGATTGAGTGAGAGGTTTTGTAGCAGTTCTGTCTTGCTTCCAATCAACCAGTAGATTGCGACCGACCTGTTTTTCCTGATGACAACCTGGCAGCCTTGGAGTAGCAGGGGTTCCGGTTCCCACTCCGAGTATTTAACCACACCATCTTTGTTCCTGCCCTAAAGTACATATATGAATGTATGTGCATATGTAAAATGGGCACTATCATAACTAACATGGTGACAACAATAGCAATATTTTTTTCTTGCAGAAAGCATGTTTATGCACATGCTTTCACATTAGTATATAAGCAAAGATGTGTGTGGCAACAGAATGCACAGGTGGTCTTTGCAGAAACACAAGAAAACTAATTAACTACTCCCAGGGGCCTAGGAAGGGGGGCGGGGTGGGTCTCCCCGGGTGCCATCATGGAGGGGGGTGACAAATTATCAAGGAACAATTACTGCCCTACTAGGGTGGTTCATAAAAAACTTTTTTAAAAAACGCCTGCTCCAAAGGTCTTATCTTAGTACACTAGGGATTATATAGCTATATATGAAATTTCATGCATATCAGTTAATATCTTGACCCTCCTCCATGAAAATAGCTATTTACTTGGCCATTTTCCTATGTCGTGAAGGCTGAAATTTCCATTCAGTGGAGCAGGGTCAAGATATTAACTGATATGCATGAAATTTCATATATAGCTATATAATCCCTAGTGTACTAAGATGAAATTATATAGCTATATACTCCCTAGTTTAGTAAAAATAAGACCTTTGGAGCAGGCATTTTTTAAAAAAAGTTTTTACTGCCCCACCCTCCGCTTGGCTTCCCAGGTCCTGGAAAGTCGGCCTAGGGGAAGAAAATGAGACGCCGCTGAGTAGACTAGGCCTTGCCTTGCCTTCGCCCCGCCCCCTCCACACAGCCGATTGGCCAGCTGGGTTGGGGGCGGGGCGAAGGCAAGGCCTAGTCTACTCGGCCTCCTTTTCTTCTCCTAGGCCGACTGCTGAGGAGGCCTGCCAAGGCCGCGGCCTGTCCTGCGCACCCCTTTCGGGCCCAAACCCCCCTCCGAAAAACCTTTGCTGCCCCCCAAAGTGGAGCGTGCGGGACAATGGCAGCGCTGCCACCCCGTTTTGCCCGCGTGTGGCGCTGGGAGGAGCAGCTCAGCCTCCCCTTGGCCCCCAGCCTCCCCTGCGGGAAGCCAGGACCCCCCAAAGCAGTTGTGGAATTAAAAGAAGATGAGAAAAAGCAGCAAAGCTATTCTGTGGCTAATTGACCAGTTAGGGTCTATTAATGAAGTTCACACTTTTGAGAACCAGTCTGATGCTTTGGCAGAAAAGCTTTTCTTTTTAATAATTATTCAGCAGACGTCTTGGCTATGCTGTAAAGGTTCTAGCAGTTTATTATTCTGAGAATTCTCAGGCTTTATAAATGTTGAAGGTTTGGACCGGGATTTGAGTGTTTAGCACAAAACCTATCACTGGGCAATGCGGGAACAGTTTTAATTTGTAAAATGCCTTTACAAATGCTCTTGTGTTTGGATGTGGTTCAAAAGATTTAATGTCACAACTTGTAAAGCTGCAAAACAATTTTTACAATAACAATTCTTGGGTACCAAAGTAATAAATATTAATCTTAATGTTCTGTATTATGGCAATGATCTAACCAAAGCTAAGCATGTTAAATCCCATTCATTTCACATGTTTAACTCTCCCCCATTGGAAATAAACATGTCTCCAAATTAGTTGCTGAAACAGTTAATTATTGCTCTTTTGTTTTTAGAAGCTTAATTTTGCGTAGATTATTCCCATAATACAATATTATTGATTGACTGCCACATATGATCTAAAACCCTTGAATACCTTTCACAAGTGATTTATTGATAATGAAATCTACATAATCTAGCACCATTAGATTATGTAGCTTACTACTTTCTGCTCTGACTGCCAGGGTTTCCCAGACCTGCCTGGTGTTGTCAGAAATTGAACCTGGGGTTTTCTGCCATTGAAGCATATGCTCTATCACTGAGCCATGGCACTACCTAGGGCCAGGAACAAGACATTCTGCTGGTTGAGGCACAGTTGTTGCTGCACTGTACATGCTCTGACCTTCCTCCTCCTCCTCCTCTTCCTCCTCTTTTTGCTACTGTATCAGGCTCTCCAGAGCCCCTCAGGACAATGGCTTGTAATTCAGTTTTACTAGCAAACCAGAGGTTAAACTAACCCCTTTCCAGCCCCATGAGGAGCGCAGGGAGCATTCGCGCGACACACCTACACACTGCAGCCAACATGCTAAAGTGTCGCGACACACAGCTCTGTTCTAGAGTGAGGCGTTGTAGGAGAGGGGGTCCTGTAGAGTCTATGCTACTCTGTCATAGTGACACAAAATACTAGTTAAAGTTTGAGAATAGTAAAGTGTTGCACTGCAAAGCAGCAGTAGCACAGTCTCTGGGGTCACCTGACCCAAAAGGTTGTGGGTGACTTGGGACCACCTGTAAGTACACTTTACTGCAATGGGAAAATGGGGGCAATGCTCTGAGCATGCTAAATGGAGGTGGGTAGGTGGTGAGTTGAGGGAAAACATGCCAGCTGCCACCTTTCTGTATCCCACCTTTCTGCCTGAGGCAAAGGTCTTAGTTTGACTAAGATCCAGCCGTGGACCTTGTATGATACATAGCATTTCTGTAGTGCTTTAGAGTACAGTGGTACCTCCAGTTACAGACGCTTCAGGTTACAGACTCTGCTAGCCCAGAAATAGTACCTTGGGTTAAGAACTTTGCTTCAGGATGAGAACAAAAATCGCACAGCGGCAGCGGGAGGCCCCATTAGCTAAAGTGGTGCTTCAGGTTAAGAACAGTTTCAGGTTAAGAATGGACCTCCAGAATGAATTAAATTCTTAACCCAAGGTACCGCTGTATTTACAAAATTCGTGAAATATTGTTTCAGGATTCTGGAGTGGGGCAGTATCAGTGTAGGACACTGCTGCTCCGTGCTACAGAGTTATCGATCAAGCTCTTAGATTACATTTGCTACTGCTGCTATGGAATAAGTATAATTCAGGCTGTTATAACACATAAACTTTGAAAAAGGGGGGGCTTGATTTGTTTTTGGGTGTTTTGTGGTGGGTTTGCACATGTTTGTTGCTTGTTCAGACTGCAGCTCTGTATCCTTCTCCCCTCCAAAAAAGTATATTAAATTCATATATACTGCATCACTAATAGGCACAGTTTTCATGTCCATTCAGCATCTGAAAATCAACTAAAAAGTTCGTTTAATATCAACTTGATGCTAAAAAGAAAAATGGTTTGGATTTCAATAATAATAATAATAATAATAATAATAATAATAATAATAATTTCCTATTTGTGGTTTTGCAACAGGGGTCAATCAAGATTTCTCCTCAGTGTCTAGGGGTAGTATTCAACTAGTTTTTTACTCAGAGTAGACCCATTGAAATTAATTGATGTAACTCTTGTTCATTTATTCCAATGAGTCTGCTGTGAGTAAAATTTAGTTACCCTAGACTCTGATTCAAAACACTAACTGTGTCACCTAAGGCCCCAAGGAATTATTGTATATCTGAAAATTTGCAATATGTACACTGCTGTCCTTATAATTATTTTTATGTTCTAGTCCTGCATAGCGACACATGAATCTAATGGCATAGACATTATCATTGCCTTGATCCTGAATGATATCAATCCTCTTGGAAAATACCGTATGGACCTAGTGCTTCAGTTGAAGGTACAGTGTTTACAGGGCTATTCTATACATATTTTCTCAGAAATAAGTTCCACTGGGTTCAGTGGGACTCACTTCTAGGTATGCATATATAGGATTTCAGCCTTTATCACCTATACTCATCCCATGGCTCAAACTCACAAGCCACTGTACTTGCACAGCAGCTCATAGAACTGGACTTAAGATTTACATTGGTGCAGTAGCGGTTGGTAGGGTTGGGTGCCAGCATGTGCCTGACCTCCCACCACTAGTATCATTTCAGCTTTCTGGAAGGGGCAAGGCAGCCACAAGTTTGGTATAGTGTAAATGTACCAGCAGGATTTGCCCCGCAGTTGCACTTTCACCATGCTGCCACCTTGCCGGAGTAATCCACAATTATGCTGGTAGCAGGAGGTCAGCTTGCATGATATTGCATGATGCATTTCTTTAAAAAACATCCTCTGCAGTAAATTCTTTGAACTAAGGAGCATTCCCTTTCTGGGCAAAACACACTCCTAATGGGATATGCACTCGGGGGGTTGTGTTGTTTGCCAAAAAGCATAAGCTAAAGCTTTGCACTTTCTGTACATGAGAGTTTAATTTTTTAATAATAATAATAATAATAATAATAATAATAATAATAATAATTTTTATTTATACCCCGCCCTCCCTAGCCAAGGCCGGGCTCAGAGCTGCTTACAAGCAATAATAAAAACAAGTTGAATGATTACAACTTAAAAACAAAATTAAAATACAACATTAAAATATTGAGACATTAAAATATTAAAATGTAGCCTCATCGCAGGAGGAGAAAGGAAAAGAAAAAAGAAAGAGAGGGAGGGAATCAAATTGGCTCCAAGCCAAAGGCCAGGCAGAACAACTCTGTCTTACAGGCCCTGCGAAAAGAAATCAGATCCTGCAGGGCCCTGGTCTCATGAGGCAGAGCGTTCCACCAGACCGGAGCCAGAGTTGAAAAGGCCCTGGCTCTGGTTGAAGCTAATCTAACTTCCTTAGGGCCCTGGACCACTAGGGTGTTGCTATTTATGGACCTTGAGGCTCTCCCGTAGGTACGAGGGTCCTAGGCCGTGAAGGGCTTTAAAGGTCAAAAGCAGCACCTTAAATCTGACCCTGTACTCCACCGGGAGCCAGTGCAGCTTGAAAAGCACTGGGTGAATATGCTCCCATGGCAGAGACCCCGTGAGGAGCCTCGCTGCAGCATTCTGCACCCTCTGGAGTTTCTGGGAGAGCTTCAAGGGCAGCCCCGCGTAGAGCGAATTACAGTAGTCAAGCCTGGAGATGACCGTCGCATGGATCACTGTGGCCAGGTCGGGGCGGGAAAGGTAAGGGACCAACTGCTTGATGCGGCGAAGGTGGAAAAATGTCGCCTTGGCTGTTGCTGTAACTTGCGCCTCCATGGTAAGGGAGGCGTCAAGGATTACACCCAAACTCTTAACGGAAGGCAGTGGCACTAATTGGGCCCCCGCAAGAGAAGGGAGTTGGTCCCTCATCCCCATGCCATCCCGACCCAGCCATAGGACCTCTTAACCCAAATATTTCCAAATCCTTAATATGACATTTGTGCACACATTCACAAAAGTGTGTGTAGCAAACACAGGATGAGCTGGAGTGCTTGCATGTGTGCTCATGCCCTGGCAGCTGTTCCATGTACACAATATGGGTTGCATGTTTGGGGCCAATGTATTTATGTATGTATATATCTACGCTTCACTGTACATACTGCACTGTACTGCACTGTACACTACATCGTACATGAGCTGGCAGGTGGTGCACAGTGAGTGCCCTGTCAGCCTGCCATATATTGAGCATACATTTCAATGAAAGGTGGTAGGGCCAGTGGGGGTGTAGCATGTTTCATCTCCACAAAGTTGAATGCAACTACAACAGCCATGCTAATATTAAATGGTATGACAGAGGGCGATCAGCCCAGGGAATATACCCACTTTGCAAAGCATGGGGGCTGTGTGATAAATTATATTGCGATCTTGCAATTTGCATATAGGTTTGTCATGGAGTTTGAGGTGGGCCATAATATTGAAAGTGATAATTTACCTCTAACAATGGTACTAGTAGGCCCAGTATTTAACAATTCATTCCCCAAAACTCAATTTATCTCTAATGCAAACTTAGGTGTGACTGCAAGCCATAGAATTAAGTGGTCCCCACTAGTACTCAATCTAGCTCTGACTCATCTTCATACAGATGACTTAAGGGCTATTCATATTGCTATCATCTCAGCTACCTCTGCTGCTGAGGCTATGACTTTATTTAAGATCTTGACTGATAAGTTGCAAGACCACTCGAGAATTGAGATCATAACAGTGGCTCAATAAGATCAATGGGATCTTCCAGCTGGTTCAACAAAGAGTGGAAATAGGCTAAAAGCCAGCTGAAGAGAGTTTACCGCAAATATAGGAACTAAAATTTACCCCTCTTAATTAATGAATATGTTCCCCTCAATATAGAAGTATAAACTTCTGCTAAGATGGAAAAAATCAGAAAGCAGAAAAACATTCTTGGCCTATCATAATAAAGGCCTCTCACAATAAGGACATCTCCCTCTTCTGGTGTAGAATATCAGGCCTGCTGGAGAATGCTTGAAATGTTTCAGTGCGTACTATCAGGCCCAATGAAGGGATGCAGTATCATCATTCACTCCATTATGGGCAAGATGAAGAGGTCAACCAAATAACAGAATCTTTGGAAAACTTTCCAGACTGGCCTCCAGTATCTACAACTGAGGTCAAGAACCTTATTTCACAGTTAAATAATAATAAAGCACCAGGCATAGACTATTTGCCCCCAGAGCTGTTGAAGTCTAACACCAACTGGTGGGTCTCCCTGCTGGCAGTAATTATCTCATTTATCAATTCATCCAGGTTATTTGGGCTACAGCGGTAGTTATCCCCATATTCAAAAAAGGCCTAACATCTGTTCTGGCTAGTTATAGACCAGTTAGTTTGCTACCTGTAATTAGCAAATTATATGCAAAGCATCTTTAACATAAGCTAGCTGATTGGATACAGTGGTGCCCCGCAAGACGAATGCCTCGCAAGACGGAAAACCCGCTAGATGAAAGGGTTTTCGGTTTTGGAGGTGCTTCGCAAAACAAATTTCCTATGGGCTTACTTCGCAAGACGACAATGCCTTGCGAGTTCCTGTTGGTTTTTTTCCCTCCCCCCTTTTTCTAAGCCGCTAAGCCGCTTATCAGCTGATCCGATCAGCAGATAAGCCGCTAAAAGCCGCTAATAGCGCTAATCCGCTAATCCGTCAATGGGCTTGCTTCGCAAGACAAAAAAACCGCTAGACGAAGAGAATCACAGAACGGATTCTTTTCGTCTTGCGAGGCACCACTGTAACTGATTAAACTATTCTTCCCAAAGAGCAAGCAGGATTTAGACAAGGCAGATCCACCATTGCTTTGTACTAGCCCATTTTATAGATAAGTATATATATATTTAAAAAATAAAAAAAATGTCCAGTAGCACCTTAGAGACCAACTAAGTTTGTTCTTGGTATGAGCTTTCGTTTTTTTGTTTTTTTAAATATATTTCTACTGCGTCAGACCAACATGGCTACCTACCTGAATATAGATAAGTATGTTAAGTAACCAGGTGGTGTGCTATATGTAGCTTTCATTGATCCAAAAGCTGCATTCGATTCAATCTCTCGAGTAAGACTGTCGGATTAGCTGAACTCTTCCAAGTATAGATAAAAGATTATTGTTCTTGACTAAATGTCTATATAAAAACGCTGTGGTGAAAGTGCGTTGCTCTACAAATGGGCAGCTCACAGAATCTGTACCAGCCACAGATGGAGTTAAGCAAGGTTATATTCTAGCTCCCGCAGTGTTTAATTTATATATAAATGATATTGTCCAGAGTTTAACACCCCCAGAGTATCACGCCCCTAAATTGGCCAAAAAAACCCATCTCTATATTATTATATGCAGATGATGCAGTACTTCTATCTCAAACAAAAATGGACCTAAAAAGATAGTTGAGGGAATTCACAGGATTCTGCCAAAGGGAACAGCTGGCTGTGAATTACAAGAAAACTAAAGTCATTGTGTTTTCAAGAAACTATAGGGCCCATAGATAGTCTTTAAATACATCGGCCTTATTTTTCAGTGTTATGGGAAGCACATCAGAAATACTGTATGCAAAGGCAAAAGCATCTCAAAGCACCAAAACATCTGACACGCTTTTTCCGTACAAAAGGTGGCAATCACGTACTATCAGCACTTGAAGTGTTTATTAAGCTAAATCCCCAGCACAGTTATTGTATGGAGCTGAGATTTGGACCTTGGATCTACTGAAGCTGTTCAATCTTAAGTTCCTATGGCAATTTTTTCCTGTTCCATCCGGTATTCCAAATGCTTCGTTGTGTTTAGAGGCTAACCTCCCCACCCACACAGAGGATGCCTGTTTTTAATCTGCTTGTGAAGATTATCAGAGATCGCAAAGAAAGGAATATACAATAACAACAAGAAGATGAAGAAAGTAATAAAGGACTATCTGGATTGAACTGGATAGAATTGTTTAATTAAAGCAGCAATATAAGTGATGTTTGGACTCGTTTGGAGGTTGATGTATGGGTACCCCCAACAAAATTTAAAATTTGGCCCTATAATTTGGAACTAATGTGATTTGGATAATGTGATGTGATTGGCCTGTTAATAAAAATCATTTTTTTTAAAAAAGAGGCTAACCTCCCCTATGTTGAATTACAAATTTGGCGTAGGATATTTACTTATTGGCTTCGCCTAAATTTAATCCCCACTGGTCTATTACCCTTGGTATTGCAAGGTTGTCATGAGAGCACTTGGACTAAAATTGTCAAGAAAAAGCTTTACTTTTCTGGTTTGTCACCGCAAAAGTTTATTAACACTGGGTTTCGTAAAGCAAATAATTTAATTAGATAGCGCCTATATGATACTGAGAGACAGAATAATTTGGCCACAATAAGGAAATTTTGTCCATGGTATGATTATTTCCCAGCTAGTCATTTTGACATGTTGGCACCCTACCTGCAAAATTTAACAATTCCAAAATACAGACACACTTTCACTTTTGCATTTTTGCACTTTCACCTTCGGCTGTACTTGAGGGTCGATTTCAAAAAATTCGGCTGGAAAAACGGTCATAGAATCATAGAATCATAGAGTTGGAAGAGACCACAAGGGCCATCGAGTCCAACCCCCTGCCAAGCAGGAAACAAGCAGGTCATGTTCATGTGGAGATGGCAGTATTGAGTCAGTGGTTCATGTGCTTCTGGCTTGCACTCTTTCTAAAGATTTGAGGAGTGAGGTTATTACCCCTCTATTATTGTCCATGCCAGGCAGCTCAACGATTGCTACTGTGTCCTTTCTTCTAGCAGATCAAGATGATCAGGCGACAGAAAAAAGTGCAAGGTTTTTAGGTGGGGGCAATTAGAATAAGATCTATTATTTGATTATTGATGTAAACCTCCAAAATGCATTTTGTATAGTTAAGTTTTACCTCTATCTTCAGTATATTTTATTTTATTGCTATAGATAGTGGCTGATGCATTTAAAGATTCTTCTGATCTGATCTATCTGATCACACTTGCAAAGAAATAATTAATTAGCTTTACACTGTACTAATGTTATGTCTTTCAAAAACAAATGCAAGCAGTTTAAAATCTTATCTAATAAAGAAAGCAGCCCTAGCAATATCAATTAAAGCAAATACAGGGATCATTAATTCATGAAATAAATTTTAACTGCATCAATTCAATTCTGTGCCCTCAGAATAATGCCTCCAAGCTTTTGTTGGCTATTATGGAAAGCAGGCACGACAGTGAAAATGCTGAAAGAATCCTTTTCAACATGAGACCAAGAGAGCTGGTAAGTAAATATTTGTATATTCTTTATCTTTTTAATTGAAAATGTCACCATCATTTTGTAAAATAAATTATTTGATATCGCTTAATAGTTTCTGCACCCAGACAGTGACTGGATGTCACATCAGGATGGGAGCCACAAGTCACAAATAGTTCTTTAAACAGGTCAAGCATTTAAGCAGGTCTGTCTTTATGACTTCATTACTGTTATTCATTCTAAGCATTATTTTCTATAATTGTTTTCTTAACTAAATTATCATACTTCAGTAAGTTCTCTTGGGAGAACATTACAAGCTGAATAACCTAAGTTAACCATAAAACCCGTATTATAAAATAAAATAGGCTTAAATTCAATAAAACATTTTTGCTGTATCTCTCCCCCACCCTTCCTTGCAAATAGAGGCTGTGCTGTCCCAAGGGCCCAACATAGGTTATAGCCATTTTGTCAATTATTTTCCAATATAAACCCAATTACACAAATTAGTTTCAAATTAATACAATTTTGTTAAGAGGCCTCCCACGCATCATTCTTGATGGATCTTTATGATCTAATATTACTGCATTTCATATTCTTATTTATTTCTATTACTTTCCATTTTTTAAAATTATCACATAATTAACAGCTGCACTTTTAATCATTTCTATTCATGTTATTATATTATTTTAACTTCCAAAAAAAGCTTCAAGTGAGGAACCATAGCTTTTTCCTTTTCATTCTGCAAATGCCACATCCAAAAGTCAGTTGTTAGTCTCTTGACCTTATATGTCTCTATGATGTTTTCCTTTTTCCTGCAGCATTTGGGAGTATCTCCTTACTCCCACTATTGTTGTTGTATTCCAGCCTGGTTGTGGCGAAGCGGCAACTTCAAGGTTAAAGCCTCTTTTTTCTCTGACTCAGCTCCTTCCTATAATACTCAAGCAGTTCCAAATTGACAAGAGCAGATCCCTCCCTTCCACTGGCACCAAGAATCAACAAGTTCCAGAGATTCGCCATTTCTTCCTCTGGCTGGGAAGGGAAGGAAAAGTCGGTGCCATTCCTCTTCCAACATACAAAAAGCCCTCATGCCACTTTCCTTCTGCCGCTACCATAGCATTTTGCTTTTTTAAAAAATTGGTTATATCCAGTGCTTTTTTTCTAAAAACATGTTTAGGGGTTATCCTACTCATTATCCTACTCATACGGAAATACTGCCCCTCAATGGGACCAAACTTAGATTCACAAAATGTTTAGGGGTATGCATACCCCCCAGAAAAAAACACTGGTTATATCTCAACTTCTCCATGATCTCTTAGTCTTTAAGTCTTTTTTAGGCCGGGGGGGGGGGTAGGCTCTAACTCCCAGCGATATCTTTCCAAACAAAACAAGCAGGCTCTCCTCCCGCCTTTACTCCTTTCAAGCCACACACAGCTTTACATCTTCTTTTAAATATCTCTTCATCAAGCCATCCTCACTTGTATAGTTTAAAATCCAATATTAGGAGAGGGTTGCTGGATCAAAAATGTAAAAATTTCTATAAAATATAGCAAAGAGCCCTCCTCTCCTCCATCTACCTCCAGCACAAGATAGAATCTTCTCCCAATTTCAAACCTCTGTTCCATGCAGCTGATTGTTCACAGTTATAATGTCCATCTCGTCTGTTGTGCGCCTGTTCTTAATGCCAATTAAAACCCAATTATAAGGAGAACCTCTGCATCCAATGGCAATTTGGGGGGTGGGGTTTGCATCAGGAGAATTGCATAGCACCCAGTGCTTCCGCCTATCCCCACACTGATCTGTGCCAGGGCGAGCCATTGAGGCGACGGTGGGCTGCCAGTACCTCCCGTAACCCCAAGAGGTTTATAGGGAATTGTTTAACCCTTCCACCCCTTTTTTCAGCCTGTGCCTCTCTGATGTTGAGAGAGCCATCACCATGGCACGGGACAGGAACTGGAAGCACTATAGCCATTTTGTATAGGGCAGGTCTCGGTCCTTTTTCCTTTGATTTGCAGCCCACATACCAGTGGTGGGCAGGACTGGAGGCAAAAGTGAGCAGGGCTACACTCTCTTTCTATCTTCCTTATTCATCCCCCCACTCTCTCACTCTCTCCACCAACAAACTTGCAGTTTACACTTGGGGGATCCACTCCAATAACACTCCTCCCATGCAAATTGCAGCTACAGAGGATCCAGTCCAGACTGGGATCTTGGCATGGGGGTAGTGAGATTTTAATCTTGCTGAAGTCTTAATCCAGATCACTCTCCCACACCTGAAATTACACTGGGTGGGGGCCTCCCATGTAGTAATTCCAGATGAGAGACTGGGAAAGAGTGGCTTGCCTGAGGCCATATAGTGAGTTAATGGCAGAAGTGACATTTAAACTAGAGTTTTCCTGGCTGACATCTCCTTTTCTGAGCTACCATACTACCCTTTGGTCATGTGGCTGGAACACCATTTAAATATTGCAGCCATGCGGGCAGGACCTAATTTCATTGGATCATTTAGACATTGTGCAAGCCACATGGAGGATTCTTACAAAAACAAAAACAAAAAATTAATGGTCTGAGGCAGCCTAACCAAACTGGTGCCCTCCAAATGTTCTGAAAGGGTTGATGGAAGTCATAGGAGGGCATCAGGTTGGTGAAGGCTAGTAGAGAAACATCTCAAATGCTCCCTTTAGGGTCATTCTTCTTCAGGTGAAGACGGGCAGCTCCCCAAACGTGTAATAAAATTCCCACCAGCCCTGGCCACTGGCCACGCTGATTACTGATTACATCTGGAGGCAGCCACGTTGGCTACCTCTTCCCTAAAACGTTGACATTAGCTGTGTACACTGGGGGTTCATGTAATGTTCCTACTTGTAGTCTCAGGCACACATGCAGTCAATAAAAGGCTGTGATTGCTTGTGTGTTAGGAAAACCCTCTGTGTGAAGCAGCTTTGCATATCCAAGCTCTATCAGTAATCCAAGGGATCGCACGCCATCTTCAACAACACAACATTTGTAGTTTGGGGATACTTTTGGAACCATCATTGCCACGAGATGCACAAATAATTGGTGGCTATCCCTTTCAGCAGTTGTGGCTTGTGCACCAACTCCACCCTTACCTAGACCACAATAGTCTAAATCTCTGCAACTCAGGCACTGATCACCTCAAGTCTGGATTACTGTAATCCAATATATGGGACTGCATTTGGGATGGATGTACAAACTGGAGCTGGTGCTGAATGCTGCCGCAAGGTAGAGTATTCAGTTGTGCACACGGTAAAGGTAAAGGTAAAGGGACCTCTGACCATTAGGTCCAATCGTGACCGACTCTGGGGTTGCGGGGCATATCTCGCTTTACTGGCCGAGGGAGCCGGCGTACAGCTTCCGGGTCATGTGGCCAGCATGACTAAGGCGCTTCTGGCAAACCAGAGCAGGGCACGGAAACGCTGTTTACCTTCCCGCCTGAGCGGTACCTATTTATCTACTTGCACTTTTGACGTGCTTTCGAACTGCTAGATCGGCAAGTCCTAGGCTCTGTGGTTTAACCCACAGCGCCACCTGCCTCCCTCACGTTACACCTGCGTGCACACGTTACACCTGTGCTAAAAGCACTGGCTGCCTGTTAGCCACCAAGCCATTTTCAAGGCTTTGTTGCTGACATATTAAGCCAACAGCTCAGGACCAGAATACCTAAAAGATAGCCTTCCCCTGTGTAGGTCTTTGGCAGGATGTTAAGATAATCAGAGGAGGATTTCTTAGTGGTGACATTTTTTTACCACATGTTATTTGCAGGTCTTCTCTGTAGCGGTGCAACTCTTTGAAACATATTCCCTCACCCCACTCCCGCACCCACAGCAGGCTGCAGCCAAAGATTGCTGAAAACACATTTGTTTGCTCAATAACCCAACTAGGTTATTGGCTCATTTTTGGCATTGTGTATATTGCTGACCATGATTATTGTTTGTTGTTGATTTTATTTAGATTTTTAATGTATATTTGAATACTTCTTTGATTTTACATGTTTTTAATATTTTAGTGTTGGGATTTCATTTTGTAAATCATTTTGGGATCCTTGAATGGTAAGAGATTTTGATATGGATAAAATGATTTTGATAAATAGATAAGATGAGCCAGCAAATTATGCATTACTTTGCATTTTATTGATTGAATGTTGGTATTTGAGGATTTCTCCAACATTCCTCTAACCTCAGCTTCCACCCACCCACCTTTGTATTGTTCAGATCAGCTGCATTTTCTTGTACAATTCAAGATGCAGGGAAAGGTTCTTTCACCCAGTCTTTCCCAGTATGAACTGCAAGAGGGCTTTGACAACTCCATCCCCATTCTCTGCAGCTCTCCTCCAGCATACAACTACAGACTTCTCTCTCTCTCTCTCTCTCTCTCTCTCTCTCCCTCCCTCTCTCTCTCTCTCTCACACACGCACACACACACGCACACACACACACACACACACACACACACACACACAGAGTCTCCGTCAGACTTCTAGACTTCTCCACTGCTGACTCCCAGCCAGTGTCAATACTGAGTAGATATGAATAAGGGAAGCAAAAGATGAAGGCTATAGACCCCACGCCTGAGAATCATGGGAAAGTGGGTGCAGTCAATGTTGCAGGCCTTTCATCCCCTCCTCCATTTCAAAAATTAGTTATTGGCCAAGGATATAACAGCTCAAACAACTCTTATTCACAGTTTCTCACCAGAGAAAAATCTGGTCAACATTTTTGTCATACAGACTAGTTTTCCTGTAATACTTTGGTTCCGCAACTTCTTAAAATTTCCATTGTCTGATTTATTTCCAAGAAAAAAAAAAACCCCCGTCTTTGTGATGTTTCCTGATGAAAGAAAGATTATCTGACCTTTACACATTATTTATTTCTCTGAAAACAAGCAGCTGGATACCCCTATTGATCGGCAACTTGGAAATGAGAAACTCTGGTGTCCACTTAGTTTTCCTTTTAATGGGCACCATTATCCTTAATAAAAATAACTCCATCTCCCCCACTAAAATTTCTTTATACAGTGGTACCTCCGGTTACGAACATAATTCGTTCCAGAGGTCCATTCTTAACCCAAAACCATTCTTAACCTGAGGCGTGTTTCACTAATGGGGCGCTGCGCTGCTGCTACGCAACTTCCACTCGCAAAGTTCACTACCAGGAGACATACTTCTGGGTTAGCGGAGGTCGTTACCTGAAGCATTCATAAGGAGGACGGTACGTAACCCAAGCTTTCACTGTATTCAGGAGAACTAGATCCCCCGCCCCTGCCACATACTCCAATGAACTTTTGCACATTTCCTCTTCATTTGAAAAAAATATGTAATGGTATGTCCTCTCTGAAATGAACTGTTGAAATTAATCCAAATTTGATTTGTTACTTTGAAACTAGTGTCAGTATATTTCATGTCAACTGCATTTCAATTTGTTTTGAAGGTGGATGTAATGAAGAATGCGTACAGTCAAGGTCTGGAGAGTGAACATGATGAGGAAAATGGGGGTGACGGTATTTCTCCAAAAGATGTTGGACATAATATCTATATATTAGCTCATCAGGTATTGCATTGCGTTGCCCTGTGAATGCTTTAATTCTGTACCCATCTACTGAAAAGTAAATCCCACTGAGTTCAGTGTGGCTTAGTCCCGGGTGAGTAGGGAAGGGATTGAAGTTAGTTAATACCTTACCATTGGAAATTGTTACAAAAAATATTTCTCTATGTGTCTGTGAAATTTTGGCCTGTTGCAGTGCATTCCCAAGCAGTGTGCCAGTACTTCCCACACCCATGCAGCAAACCCCATTGGAGGCACCCTGGGAAATGAGAAAGACTCAAAGGGCAGAGACCTACTAGGTGGCAAAGGAGGCAGGGACCTCCTTCCACTGCTGCCCACCACCAGATAAGGGAGGGGAGAATCCTATCTCCATTGGAGTAGCAGCAGCGTTCAACAGGAGTCCTGGGATTTGGATCCATTGCACTCCTGAGACGTGGTATTTTCTGACTTCATAGGAAAATAGCTTGGTTAGCTGAGTCCTGTATACCAATCAAGCTCTCCTGAAAAAGCAGACCTGTCAGCTGGAAAAATGCATTTGATAGGAAGCCTGTATGCATATCATCCTTGGCCACACAGCTGTTATTTCAAGGTGGGAAAGGGGGCAGGGGAAGCTTGGGTGCAGCAATATGCAACACTGCAGCTCCACTGGTGCAACAGCATTCTGCATGCACAATGGAAATTCCTCTTCCTCTCCTGTCCCCTCTAGTCTTCCATTGCCCCTCAAAATCACCTCCAGACACTTGGGGGACGTGCAGGGGGAGGAGATGAAAAAGAAGTCCCGTTGCATCAGTGGCACTATGCCTGCAGAGTAGTGGATGCAACCCACACGCTGTGATTTAATTAGTTGGGTTTTCTCAACTTATCGTCCCACATAAGATCATCCCATATAACCAAATAATGATAATGCAATCCCTGAGATGATTACTGTATGTCAGCATTTCCTGAGTGTTAGTTGAGCAACACTGCTGACTCAGATTGCCTAACACTGATAACTAGAAGTGACACCCTATACACCAGAGCTTTCCAAACCTTTCGTGTTGGTGACACACTTTTTAGACATGCATCATTTTACGACACAATAATTCAGTTTTACTAGCAAACTGGTAGGCTACTAGCCTGTACTTGGCTTGATGAGTTACAAATTCTCCAAGCTTGCCATAGTTCATATGGTTTAGCTTGGCCTTTGAGTCCCAGCAGGAGAATATCCTGGATTTTAATTGGCCCCAGGAAAGCTTTGCAATCTCTGCAGTGATTACAAGAAGCTGCAGAAACTAGATTCATGTTCCTCTATTTGTTATCTCAGCCTTGTTACGACAGTTTATTTGGGGGGCACTCAGACTCTCAGTTTCTGTTGCTGTTTAAAAGGCAGTAGCCAGTTCTGCATTTTGCCACAGCCTTTCCTGCTCCTACTTGTGGTTGATCTTACCAAAAGCATTATTGTAAGTTGCTGACCTTCCATGCTTAAAAAGATATAAACAGTGCTTTTTTCTAGGGGATGCAGGGGTATGCATACCCCTAAACATTTTGTAATCTGAGTTTGGCCTCGCTGAGGGGCAGTATTTCAATATGAGAAGGAAAATGAGAATACCCCTAAACAATTTTTTAAGAAAAAAAGCACTGGATATAAATATGTTGCAATGTAATGTGGGATATAGGATAGCACCACATGCTCCTAGATGAGACATTGGCAAGACACACATGTTTACTCTCCCATACGCAAGCTATTGTTTCTTCTCAGTATTTTCCTGTGTTGCATCTTCTCATACATTTCTTGCTTGCTGTTTTTGTGTTACTGTTTTCCTCTCTTTTTCATCCTACTTCCACCTGCCATTTAAGGTCACTGTTTCCATAGATCATAGAATCATAGAATCATAGAATCATAGAGTTGGAAGAGACCACAAGGGCCATCGAGTCCAACCCCCTGCCAAGCAGGAAACACCATCAGAGCACTCCTGACATATGGTTGTCAAGCCTCTGCTTAAAGACCTCCAAAGTAGGAGACTCCACCACACTCCTTGGCAGCAAATTCCACTGTCGAACAGCTCTTACTGTCAGGAAGTTCTTCCTAATGTTTAGGTGGAATCTTCTTTCTTGTAGTTTGGATCCATTGCTCCGTGTCCGCTTCTCTGGAGCAGCAGAAAACAACCTTTCTCCCTCCTCTATGTGACATCCTTTTATATATTTGAACATGGCTATCATATCACCCCTTAACCTCCTCTTCTCCAGGCTAAACATGCCCAGCTCCCTTAGCCGTTCCTCATAAGGCATTGTTTCCAGGCCTTTGACCATTTTGGTTGCCCTCCTCTGGACACGTTCCAGTTTGTCAGTGTCCTTCTTGAACTGTGGTGCCCAGAACTGGACACAGTACTCCAGGTGTGGTCTGACCAGAGCAGAATACAGTGGCACTATTACTTCCCTTGATCTAGATGCTATACTCCTATTGATGCAGCCCAGAATTGCATTGGCTTTTTTAGCTGCCGCGTCACACTGTTGGCTCATGTCAAGTTTGTGGTCAACCAAGACTCCTAGATCGTTTTCACATGTACTGCTCTCAAGCCAGGTGTCACCCATCTTGTATTTGTGCCTCTCATTTTTTTTGCCCAGGTGCAATACTTTACATTTCTCCCTGTTAAAATTCATCTTGTTTGTTTTGGCCCAGTTCTCTAATCTGTCAAGGTCGTTTTGAAGTGTGATCCTGTCCTCTGGGGTGTTAGCCACCCCTCCCAGTTTGGTGTCATCTGCAAATTTGATCAGGATGCCCTTGAGTCCATCATCCAAGTCGTTGATAAAGATGTTGAATAAGACCGGGCCCAAGACAGAACCCTGTGGCACCCCACTAGTCACTCTTCTCCAGGATGAAGAGGAACCATTGATGAGCACCCTTTGGGTTCGGTCAGTCAGCCAGTTACAAATCCACTGAGTGGTAGCATAGTCAAGACCGCATTTTACCAGCTTCTTTACAAGAATATCATGGGGCACCTTGTCAAATGCCTTGCTGAAATCAAGGTAGGCTACATCCACTGCGTTCCCTTCATCTACCAGGCTTGTAATTCTGTCAAAAAATGAGATCAGGTTAGTCTGACATGACTTATTTTTCAGAAATCCATGCTGACTATTGGTGATCACAGCATTCCTTTCTAGGTGCTCACAGACTGTTTGCTTAATGATCTGTTCCAGAATCTTCCCTGCTATTGATGTCAGACTGACTGGGCGGTAATTATTTGGGTCCTCTCTTTTCCCCTTTTTGAAAATAGGGACAACATTTGCCCTCCTCCAGTCTGCCGGGACTTCGCCTGTTCTCCAGGAATTCTCAAAGATGACTGCCAGTGGTTCTGAGATCACATCTGCCAGTTCTTTTAATACTCTTGGATGCAGTTCATCTGGCCCTGGAGACTTGAATACATCTAAACTAGCCAAATATTCTTGTACTATCTCCTTACTTATTCTGGGCTGTGTTTCCTTTGCTGAATCATTTGCTCCAAATTCTTCAGGTCGGGCATTGTTTTCTTTATCGGAGAAGACTGAGGCAAAGAAGGCATTGAGGAGTTCAGCCCTTTCTGTGTCCCCTGTTTGCATTTCACCATCTTCTCCTCTGAGTGACCCCACTGTTTCTTTGTTCTTCCTTTTGCTACGAACATACCCATAAAAGCCTTTTTTGTTGCTTTTAACCTCTCTAGCAAGCCTGAGTTCATTCTGTGCTTTAGCTTTTCTGACTTTGTGTCTACACGTGCTGGCTATTTGTTTGAATTCCTCTTTGGTGGTTTCCCCCCTTTTCCATTTTTTGTACACATCCTTTTTTAATCTTAATTCAGTTAAAAGTTCTTTAGATAGCCACCCTGGCTTCTTTAGGCACCTTCCATGTTTCCGTCTCATTGGTATTGCCTGACGTTGTGCTTTTACTATCTCCCTCTTAACAAACTCCCAGCCATCATGAACTCCTTTTCCTTTTAGTATTGCTGTCCATGGGATCTCACCCAGCACTTCCCTAAGTTTTATGAAGTCGGCTTTCTTAAAGTCAAGAAATTGAGTCCTAGTATGCTTGGCTGCTCCTTTCCGCTGTATAGTAAACTTCAGAAGAGCATGATCACTCGCGCCTAATGATCCTTCCACATCTACCCCACTAACCAGGTCATCAACATTGGTTAGGACCAGATCTAAAATGGCTGTTCCTCTTGTTGCTTCTCCCACTTTCTGGACAATGAAGTTGTCTGCAAGGCCAGTGAGGAATCTGTTTGACCTTATGCTCTTGGCTGGGTTTGACATCCAACAAATAATTGAAGTCCCCCATTACTACTATCTCCCTTCCTTTTGCATGCTTGGCCATCTGTTCCAGGAAGGCATCATCTATGTCCTCCGTTTGGCTTGGGGATCTATAGTAAACTCCCACAATGAGGTCTCTGTTATTCTTCTCTCCCTTAATTTTGACCCAAATGCTCTCACTTTGGCTTTGAGGTTCTAAATCTTGGATCTCTTCACAGGTATACACATCCCTGACATATAACGCCACTCCTCCTCCTTTCTTGTCTGGTCTGTTTCTCTGAAATAGATTGTATCCCCCCATTATTACATTCCAATCGTGGGACTTATCCCACCAGGTTTCAGTGATGCCTATTATGTCATATTTAGTTTGCTGTACCAAGAGCTCAAGGTCATCTTGTTTATTTTCCATGCTTTGCGCATTAGTGTACAGACATTGAAGTCCATTAATCATTCCCCCGTGTCTCTTATTTAAGGATTTTTTCCTCCCACCACTAGGTCCGCGTGCTGTTTGCTCCATTTGGTCTATGACATTTGGATGATCATCTTCATTAATTGATAGACTCCTACCTTCAGGAGCACTGTCCCCCTCCCCCACATTAGTCAGTTTAAAGCCCTCCTGATGAGGTTTCTGAGATTTTTGGCAAAAACATTTCTCCCAACCGTTGTGAGGTGCAGCCCATCACTTGCCAGAAGTCCATCTTCAAGAAACTGCAGTCCGTGATCTAAGAATCCAAACCGTTCCTGTTTACACCATTTGCGAAGCCAGCTGTTCACTTCCACTATTTCCCCCTCTCTCCCTGGGCCACGTCGTTCAACTGGGAGGACAGACGAGATGACAATTTGTGCATTTAGTTGCTTCAATTTCCTGCCGAGAGCCTCGTAGTCTCTTTTGATCTTCTGGAGGCTATTGCTTGCAGTGTCATTGGTTCCCACATGAACCAAGAGGAAGGGGTATTCGTCAGTGGGTTTTATGATTCCTTGCAGTCGTTCAGTTACATCTTGGATCTTAGCCCCGGGGAGACAGCACACTTCCCGAGACATCTTGTCAGGCCCACAGATCACTGCTTCTGTTCCCCTCAGTAGGGAATCCCCTATCACCACTACACGCCTCCTCTTGGGTTTGGTCGGGGTTCTTCCGTGAGCTGTCCGTTCCAAGGTTGCCTGCACATTCCCTGAGGACTGACTTTGCTGCTCGTCTTCATATACCTGATCGACTGTAATGAGGGAGAGATCCTCAAATGGAGTCTGCTCTTCGTCTTCCATGCTAGGGGAGAGGACCTCAAAGCGATTGTGTATTTCTAAACAATCAGAGTGAACCCTGGGCCTCCTACTTCTTTGAGTCACGTTTCTCCATATATCTGGCTCCTGTGTTGGTGAACAAGCCTCCTTCTCAGGGGAGTCCCCTGTCTCCTCCTTGGTGGGGACGGTGTGCTCTGTTGCTTCCAAGAAGAGCTCCAGCTCTCTAATTCTTTGGAGTGTAGCTACACGTTCCTCCAGTTGCTGGACTTTGTCTTTTAAAAGGGCAATCAACATGCAATTGCTGCAGGTAAAGCTGCCTGCAACCTTTGGCAAGATGGCAAACATTGCGCAGGAATCGCAGACGACTGCAGCTGTTCCCTCCCCTTCCAT
The DNA here is from genome assembly GCF_965112155.1 of Podarcis liolepis. Lineage (NCBI taxonomy): Eukaryota > Metazoa > Chordata > Lepidosauria > Squamata > Lacertidae > Podarcis > Podarcis liolepis. The sequence continues at coordinate 74,585,379 of NC_139562.1, read as the reverse complement.
CATGAGATCGTGTCGCTGGGGGTGGCTACAGAGGTCCTCCATCATAAAAAGCTTGAAGACAGGACAAATAACTTCCCCCACAAAAAAAAAAACCTAGGTCTCCCCCAACAAACGTTTGAGACTAGCTCCCCTAAATCTAAAAGATGGGTATAACTGCGCGCGCCACTAGGCGCGCACCGCTGCCCTGCAAACTCTGATAAGCTCCTCCCACAGCTAATCACCTTCCTCAACAGAAACCCTGCCCCCTCTGACCTTTGCACAGGGAAAACAGCTAATCAGCCACAAAGAAACGCACACACACAAGAAAACCCTTTTTGCTCCTTCTTCAACTGCTGCCCTGCAAACTCACAAATGGTTAGCTTAATTCCCTCCTAAAACTGCTGCTTCCATCAAGAGCAATGCCTCATCCCCTGTACTAGTGGTTAGAGCCTATGATGAGATGCAAATTCTAAGTAATATGGCTGAACCATTTATGAGAGTTTACATATGCAACATTATTTCCACAACCCATGGTAAAATACTGGCAAAAGTGGCAGAAATGGTGGGAAATGCAACCTGTTTGTTGCATACAGCATCGCTAGATGCTTCCTACGACCTCCAGTAAAAAGGAAGAGATAATTTGCATGAGATGAGCAATGTTTACTAACTACGAGGTAAATGTTTGTTGTCGTAACTGGGGAGATGCATGTGGCTTGTGCATTGCAGGTGGGGGAGGCTTGGGAGGGGGAGCAATGTGCCTTGTGTGTCCTGCGCATGGAGGCACATTGCACCCTCCATAAGATGAGGATTGGTTGGTAGTCTAGTCATCCTATCAGAAGATTTTGCCCCCCCCCTCCAGCATTGTTTTCTCCAGATTCAGGTCCTCCCTTTTCCTATATGAGAGAATGGCAGATACTCACTAGGATGGATGAACCTCAAAGGGGCAGGGGTGCCAAACCTATCTGCTGTTCTTGGTCTCTCCAGTGCTTTGTTTTGTCTATTGTTAACTGTACCTCAAACTTCAGGAGAACAAAAAGGAAGGAGCAAGTGACACTAATAGGAAGGTAAAGAAAAGGAAAAGCTCCAAATAATGCTTGAAATAGAGACACGTGTTAGAAAATACAACAGGTGGTATTCAGCTAAGTTCTACTCAGAGTAGACCCGTTGAAATTAATAGTCATGGCTAACTGTGATTCATTCAATTCAGTGAGTCTACTCTGAGTAGGACTGGGTTGAATGCAATCTGTTTCACAAGTTCTCTTCCATTTATTGTGGTCATTCATTCAAAGCATGTTGAGCATCGTGCATTTTATTGCCACCACGACACAGTAGGCTCTAAAGTAGGGGTGGGGAACCTGCAGGCCTCCAGATGTTGATGGACTGCAACTCCAGTTGGTCTTAGCCAACAGGGATTTCCAATGGGCAGAGATGATGGGAGACATAGTCCTACAACATCTGGAAAGCATTCGGATCTCCACTTCTGCTTTAAAGAGGCTTTGTCCATTTGCATTAATAGTAGAAGAGGCTTCAGATACAGTCTTCTCTTTCACTGGCACAACTTCCTTGATTATAATAGAATTGGATTGTGCCAATCAACAGTGTAGCATTAAAAACAGGGTGAAAGCACTCAGGCCCACTTTGTACAATCAGGAAAATCATGTGGTGGAGCCTTTCTTTGACTGTTCCAACTTGGGCGGGGGGGGGCATTTCAGTACTCAAAAAATGGGGGAGGAACCCCCTGTACGTAAAAACCAGCATTTCAAGGAGAAGATTTTAGTCTAATCTACATGGAATGCTATTTGCCTTTATGCGGAGAGATGGTTCTTCCCTAACTCTTGAATGTGTGCATTCACACGTACCTCATACAATGCCACCAACACCTGCCTCCTCAAAAGGTAAAAGCAGTGAAAAGCTACACTGCTTTATTCTGCTGAATCAATAACCTGGCCCAATCTCCTTTCCCCACACTCATTTTTCTCCCCTTTTGATCCTCTGCCTTTTCCAGTATAAAAAGGAAACTATAATGAGAGGTAACAGTAAGTGTGAGGCTAAGGACAAGGGAAAGAATTCACCCCACTGTTCTAGGAGCCATTCCAATAGACTAAAAATATATTTTACATAATGGGTGCTAGTTAGTAATAAAGAATGGTTTCTTGTGCTTTTAACAGGATGCATATTCTTTGGAAAGTCTGTCATGTTTATTGATAATGTACACAATGATGTTCACTTGTCAGGTCACAGCAGTGGTTGGGCTGTTGAATTCTAGGATCCAGAGGAGGTGGCTATTGATCTAAATCATTGTTATAATTGGGCATTTCATTAGCTGAGATCACCTATGCAAACCCAACTATCTCCTGATGGGAATCATGAAAACTGCTTTTGTCACCTGCTACGGTTAAAAGAAATTTACACAACATGATATTGATGTGTCTTCACAGTATACAAACATCATTTTGAATTAATCTCTCTCCTGATCGTCTAGCACAGTTGGCCATTCACTTCCATTGATAAAGTTCTTAAAAATAGAGAGAGAGAAGCATTTTTCTTTTGAGTGGAAGCAAAATATTATCCCTGGGTTCTCTAGTAAGCATACAGTAGTAATCTGAGTTAATTGGTAATTATTAGTGGAAGGAAAGGAATATGTCATTAGGTGCAGCAGATTTGCCTTGCTAGTGACCAAAGTGACCATGTTTGATCAAACATGACATAAACTGACTTAAATACCTAACATTATTTTCTAGCAATTTTATTTTATGACTACAATGGTAAGAATATTTAGGTAACTTATATACCAGTCCATATGCCAAAGAAATCTCTGATCTGTTTACTATACCATGTTGTTTCGTCATTTAGTCGTGTCCGACTCTTCGTGACCCCGTGGACCAGAGCACGCCAGGCCCTCCTGTCTTCCACTGCCTCCCGCAGTTTAGTCAAACTCATGCTGGTAGCTTCGAGAACACTATCCAACCATCTTGTCCTCTGTCGTCCCCTTCTCCTTTCCCAACATCAGGGTCTTTTCCAGGGAGTCTTCTCTTCTCATGAGGTGGCCAAAGTATTGGAGCCTCAGTTTCATGATCTGTCCTTCCAGTGAGCACTCAGGGCTGATTTCCTTAAGAATGGATACTATACCATAATAATCACAAATAAATACAAATGATACAATAACAATTAACATTTTAAAGCAGCACAAAACAATTAGATAAGATATCCTCTAAAAACATTTATCTAAACAACAGCAACAAGCATATGGCAACATAATAACTACTACCAGATCCAAAATACAGAAATACAACAGAGACCACCAGTGCTACCTACCAAGTATAATAACAACAACATTTATATTATTATATAAAAATATTATTACAGCATATATAAAAACATAGTAAAACATCAAACATTAAAACCTTCCCGATACAGGGCTGCCTTCAGATGTCTTCTAAAAGTTGTGTAATTCTTTATCTCGACATCTGAAGGGAGGGCATTCCACAGGGAGGGTGCCACTACTGAGAAGGCCCTCTGCCTAGTTCCCTGTAACTTCACTTCTCACAGTGAGGGAACCAGCAGAAGACCCTTAGAGGTGCTGAAAGACCAACATTGCCTCCCAGTACATTTCTGAGCACAATTCAAAGTGTTGGTGCTCACCTTTAAAGCCCTAAATGGCCTCAGCCCAGTATACCTGAAGGAGCGTCTCCACCCCCATCATTCTGCCCGGACACTGAGGTCCAGCGCTGAGGGCCTTCTGGCGGTTCCCTCTTTGGGAGAAGTAAGGTTGCAGGGAACCAGGCAGAGGGCCTTTTCAGTGGTGGCGCCCGCCCTGTGGAACACTCTCCCATCAGATGTCAAGGAAATAAACAACTATCTGACTTTTAGAAGATATCTGAAGGCAGCCCTGTTTAGGGAAGTTTTTAATGTCTGATGTTTTATTGTATTTTTAATATTTTGTTGGGAGCCACCCAGAGTGGCTGGGGAAACCCAGCCAGATCACTGGGGTATAAATAATATGTTGTTGTTGTTGTTGTTGTTGTTAATCTCACTTCCGCTGCTTTCTCTGCAGTCTTAAGCTCACATTAACAGAGGGGGCAAAATTATATATTCCCCACCCTGGCACTCCTTGTTCTCACCAGGGAACACCCAGGATCATTTCTCCCACATGCATGCACTTAATAAGATTTCTTGCTAATTAACAGTGCAATTCTAGCCATGTGTACTGAGAATTCAATTCTATTGAATTGAATGAGGCTTGCCCCCAGCTAAATGGGGTAAGCATCGCAGCTGAAGACTGCAATGTTAAATCAGTAATCTTTGTTAAATCATCCTGGATGTTCAGTCTTGCTTAAGACAGAACAAGTGATCTTAATCAGACTAGGGCTACCTAGTTCAACCTTCTTGGGGAAAATCCCAACAACCAACAAATGCTATATGGTCCACTACAAATTGACCAGTGGCCCACCAGCGGATTGTGGTCCATCTTTGCATACCTGTAAAATCATGTGTTTGTTCTACAGGGAACCTCCCCAACCCAATTCATTGTTAACAAACAACAGAAATAGGAGCCAGCACAGGCATAGCACTTGCTCTTTTTAAACTAGTTTTTTAAAATTAGGGGCCAGCTTTGAGAGCATGTACTCTCTATCTCTGTGCCTGCTTTTCTCTGAGGCAAATCCCTTTTCACACTTAACCATGTGAAACAAGTGACCTTAAGTACAGTTAATGTCAGAACTCAGAAATTGCTTAATTACAGTTAAGGACAGACTTCTGCTCCTTGCAGCTTACAAATCTGATATTTGACAGTTGGAGAGACCACAACAGAGGAAAGGGAGAGGTATGGTTTGAATACATGCAAATGCAATTACACATACCTAGATTTCATTTCCCTTTCATTGGAATGAGAAAACACACCTCAAGGAAACATACAGGGGTGTGTGGGTGTTTTTTATAGATTTAGATACAGATGCACACATAAATATGTTTGAACTCTGGACTATACTTTTTTACACCTGAAAGCTGTGCTCCCAACTTTCTTTAGGTAGGCACAATAGCTGTACATAGCAGTACCTTTTTCTTATTTGCTGGTTTTTAAGTGCACTATAAATGCACTATAAATAATGAGAAATAGAGTGATAATGTCTTGAAGTCTTAAAACAGCTTCTCTGGAAAGCCACTCCAGCCACCCTCTTGGGAAGAAAAATCCCCTAACTGCACAAAAGGTGTATCTGAAGAAGTGTGCATGCACATGAAAGCGCATACCAAGAACTAACTTAGTTGGTCTTTAAGGTGCTACTGGAAGGATTTTTTTTTTATTTTGCACAAAAGGTGTAAGTTAGGTCCCTAGACTGAAATTGGTGTGGGGCTTTGCTGAGTTTGCAGATTTCTCTCTGAGCAGTGTTGCACCTCAGTTGATTGCAGTGCCAGAGCTCAGAGATAATATGGAAACGTGACTCCCTTGGGACTCAAATCATTGATTGCCAGGCCTGATGCTTGTCATAGAACTTTTTATGTTCTGCATGTTTGTTTTTGTAGTCATCATCCTGATGAGACAAGATAGCAGTGTCATTCTGACACCATCTAGTTAAATGCCAGCAGAATCAGAAGCTGTTGCAAGGCACTTGGACTTGGACTGGTAGGACTGAAATAGGAGAACCTTGCAGTTCATTAAAATGGTATATAACACTACTTTACGCTCTCTCTAAAGATCCAGTGTGGAAGGTGCAACAGGGGCTTGACACTAATGAGCCCCAGAAATATGAAACAAATGTCTGAAGGTGCTGTTCTGTTGCGAAGAGAATCCTTGGCAACTTTCTCTCTCTGCATCTTGTTGACTTTTTGCCCGTTAGAGTATTATCCTTTAGTGTCATAACTTAGCCCAGAGTCAGACAATGCATATCCTGTTGACTTCAGTGAGACTCTGGTGGAGGAGAGCAGGCATTTGATCTCTCATTTAAGGAGTTTTGCCCCATTGAGTATTTTTTAAAATAATAATAATAATAATAATAATAATAATAATAATAATAATAATTTATCACATACAAGCACAGGTGTTAGCCTAAGAATGATGATAAACAGAGATGCTGCCTAATTAAAGAGATCCAAGATTTGGCTAGCTGCATGAGTTGTAATTGATGAATTATTTAAGCAAATCTTCATATATTTGCACATGAATATAATAGCTCTGAAATGAAAAGTGTGCATTTCTTTGCTTTTAGATGGGCAGCATTTTTTAGAAGGAATTCCCTCCTATGCATGTCAAGAAGGGAAAGTCTTCTAAGATAACACTTGCTGTTTTTCTAAATGTTTGCATTAGTCAAATGTTAATTTCTTTGTTTTTAAATCTGCCAGCTAATCAGAAACACATTTTAATTGATCAAAAGTATTGTAATCAATTGCCTGATCTAATGAACAATTGCAGCACTAATAATAAGGCTATCACAGATCCAATCCATGTTAACCCTTTGTAGATTAAAACACACACAGTAACAATCAGTTTGGAATCACATATCTGTACTGCAAGAAAGTAGTGTGAATAAAACAATACAAGTAGCAAACTTGGTGGAAGGTATTATGCACGACACCATTTGCAAATAAAAAAAATCAGGCCTTCATAGAAAACATTTATAAACTGTTAAAAACATCAAAAAACAATAAACATCTGAAGTGAATTTAAACACAAATGTAACTGTTCAATCATGTGCCTTGATGGGCCCAACAAAACAAAAGTTTTTGGTAGAAGTCTACATGAGTACAGTTATGGCACCTTCCTATGTCAGTAGGGGAATTCCAAAGTCAAGTTCTGTCACACTAAAGTAATGACTCTTTACACATACAGAATGGGCACTGTGTGGCACTTGTAGAAGCACATCATTGCTGTGATTTGCAATCATTCATCAACCACAGAAATGACACCTAGTCTCAGCAGCTGCAGGCCTTTCAGTTCTGAGGCTTTCTCTCTTAACATCTCAGGATGTTGGCTTTGTTTCTATACCCTGTCAACTCCGAACCCATGTCTACTAGGAACAAGCATGTTTTAGGATGCTCTCATCTTCATGCATCTTGCATATTCATTTAGGAAGGTGAGTCATAATGCTGGGAGTGTTGTGAACAGCTCCAGGGGAGAGGACAGGAAAGAGAAGAAGTCCTTCTGTGTGATCAAAAGTCCATTCCACTTACACACAGACAACACGGAATGACACCCGATATCATCATAAACTCAGTGAGAGCAATAATACTGCTTGTTTATGTAGTGAGCCTTGCTTTAAATGCATATTTAACACAGAGGTGTAATCACCCGAAAAGGCATGATGCATAGAATGCTGTTCCTAGAAGTGTATTCTTAATACTGTAGATTAGAAGAGCCCTCTGAAAACCCCTAATAGCACTTACCTTTGAATTTGCATCTGCATTGAGGATGCAGAACCACAGCTGTCAGCTCTGTTGCATCTCAGCTACAATATTTGAGAACTTGAACTTTGAAAAGTGAAAAATCCTAAATCCTCAGACCAATAAATGTGCTTTTGCATTTGTATCAGTTTCATGTGTACGGGTTTTTGTTACCAGATTTTCTTTTTCAGAGACCCGAGTTGACTTAGTTCTGTAGAGGTGGTTTGGTGAGTCCTTTACTTCTTTACTAAAGAGGCCTGGGGCTCTTCTCATCATTAGCTAATAGATTTTCAAATTTACACCTGGACCCATGAGGCCATGTACCATTTTTCCTAGCTGAGAGCTGCATTTCTTAGGACTTTGAGAAAATCTGATGAGGTACAGAGAAACACTTCAGAGTTGGAAATGGCCTCAGAGATTATATTATTGCTTATGTCCAGTATAGAATCTTATTAGAAAACACATCCCACTTACTAAGCATTCTTGCTATTGTGTATGTTTAATCACATCTGGGATTGGTGCTGAACTAAATTTGAGGCAAGAAAGGCTCCTTTGATTAAGGATTCAGCAACCTTGACCTTCAGTCAAAATGAAAGTCTACCTAGAAAAACACTGCTAGGAGACTAGATAAACCATTTCTTCTTTTATCCATCTTTTTAAAATAATAATAATAATCAAATCTATCATACATTCTCTGTATGAGTGTCCATAATACCAGCCTTAGATAAAGAAATCATTCATTTGGAAGAATCACCTGTTGCTGTATCCAGAGCTAGATTCCTGTTGCAAGATTCGCTGTTCAAAGCCTAACAGTGTAGTCGTCATAATAATGAATCAGTACATTCACTGATTTACATATGCTGCAGATAATGGACACAATCCAGCAGCATTGTCCTGCTCAGGAGGACATTCAGCTGGATTCTGCCCATTATGGTGTGGTTTTTTTAACCAATTATGTTTGTAGATCCCTGTAACTTTTACAAGATCAAAGATGCCATTTTGTAATGTTGGATCCCCATTACTGGCAAGGGCACATGGACCTGAAAGAAAACAACTTTCACTTTTCAGTTCAGATTTGTGAAAGATTCAGGGAAGAGGTGGAAGAGATGTCTTTTTTGCTTGTAGACCACCTGGAGGTTATTGAAAAGCAATAAATGTTGTATTCCATTTTTATGAATGCCTCCTTTCAAGGTAGCCTCACCTAAAGTCACCTTACAGTATAGCGCATCTAGATAGTGTGCTCAGAAGGACATGCAATGCAATAAACCAGACTCATTGCTGAAACAATATATTGCAGCAGGCACCCTCTGCTAAGCTGAAACACGCTTGTACGAGATGAAGGCAGAGCTTGCACTTTTGTATTAAAGGGAATCTGCAAGAAGTTTTACAAAAAGTTCTACATTTTAATTTTAGGAGAGATAAAGAATTTGCAGTGGGTTTCCTCCTCTCAGATATAGTATGATCTCCTGATCATGCATGAGAGATTTCCTGACTAAGATTCCACCTTGATTGAAGGGCAAGACCACACAACCTTTAATTGAGAAATCCTTCCTTGCATCACACTTAGTTCAGCAGTCCCTGGAGTAATTAGGTATTAGCATAGCAAAGATCCCAAGTAGATGAGAGACATAAACCACCAAGACCATAAATGTGCAGCAGAACCATATGTTGGGAAGGAGAAGTAGTGTGTGTGTGAAGTCTAAAAGCCAGCTGACCCAATCAGAAGAGGCCCTCATGCATTAGCCCATTCAGTCTTCAACTGAATATACCCAAAGGTTGGGTATATGTATTTATTATGTAGTTTCTCATATTTTTACTCCACCATTGGACAACAGTCCTTATATTGGCATACAATAAAAACAAAAAAGAGCCATTTTCCATCAGTCCCCTGATAAGATTTTAGAGACAGGAAACAGAATAGGGAAGGGAAAATTCAAGGACAGGAAGGACTTAAACATGGAATTTACAGGACAGATATAAATAATTAAAAAAAGGATATATAATATGGGGGAGGGGGACAAGGATGCTGTCAGACCTGGATCATGTTCAGTAGAGGGTGCAGCGAGGGAGAAGGAGATGAAGGCCATCTGCATACAATGGCAGCGGCAGGGCTAGGTGCTCAGACTGAGTGAGCAAAGCTGACCCTGCTGCTTTTAGAGACTGTTTAGAAGCACCAATTTTTCAGTTAAGCATTATATACATTGATTAAACAGGAAGGGGGCAGACGGAAAAGAAAACAGGGTCCCTTCACTTTTAATAGTTGTATGAAACTATTGTCAGGGCCCCTGTCCTCTCTTTGCCATATTCTGGGAATTCCACCTAGAATGCTCTGTCCTGTTGGTGCAAGGAGTGTGGGCTGGTCTCCCTGCAGATCCCTCCTTTGTTCAGAGCAGGGTTGTGATGCACAAGTTAACTCCTCATCTGACATCCCTCAGATCACCAGTTTGGTACCCACTGTAGGAGTTTTGGGGCTCACATAGCATGCCGTTCCCAGAAAGAAGGCATGAGCATGGAGTAGGTCAACAAGGTGACTGTGGGAAATGGCTCAAGGATGGACAAGGCAGTGGACTTAACAAACAATGACAGATATACCAGAGCAAATCCCAGCCTGGGTCAAGTTCAAGTGAAATTATCTGAAGAAATGAATCAAAAGGGAGGTTAGGCCTGGCTTCCAGTGGCCTATCCATGCCACTACTTGCTAGGGAAAGATTAGCTCTTTCAGTTGCTACAGAGAACATAATCAGCCTAATTAAACCTCTCAACATGTGATTCCAGGATCTCCCATTGTTCAGTGATTAATACCCTGCTGTTTTTAAAGTTTGTTAACAAATTGTTGTCTGTGTGGTAAGGTGTTAAGAGTATAAAACAATACTAGATTTTGGAAGGGAAGTTGCTACATGCATAATAGAAATCACTATTCAGCTTCGATGGTACACAGAGAGTGGAAATAACTTTATAACTGTTATTACAGGGAGTCTAGCTAAAAACATTTTTAAAAACTACCCAATTCCATCTTGCTTTTCTTTTCTTGCTTTGCTTTTCCTTCCTTCCTTTTTTTAAATGCACGTTTTCAAACTATAAGTGTTGGCACCCTCATTCAACATTCTCCAGCCACTGAATGCTTAACCAAACACAAGATCTTACACAACCTCCCAGGACACACACACACTTTGGAGAAACTTCTTGGCAAAGCTCTAGAAGGTGAACTGTGTGGTAGCAAAAATGGCAAAGGGTCTAAAGGAATCCTTAACATGAATACATTGTACAGCCGTACCTTGGTTTTTGAACAGCTTAGTTTTCAAACATTTTGGCTCCCGAACACCGCAAACCTGGAAGTGACTGTGCCAGTTTGTGAGCTATTTTTGGAAGCCAAATGTCTGACGGGGCTTTTGCAGCTTCTGATAAGCTGCAGGTTTTCAAACATTTAGGAAGTCGAATGGACTTCTGGAACAGATTCTGTTTGACTTCCAAGGTATGACTGTATTGTGCTTTTGTGGACTGCTGCTTACTTTGTCAGATGTATAACGTGAAGGGTGATTGGATTCAGTGGAGGACAGGATTCACTTAACAGTTGTGTAGAAGAGGGCATAGGGTAAGCATCATCGAACAACAACCAGGACCCATGGTTGACCCTTGACGATGGGCATATTTTTATTCTTACTGATGGAAGAAACAAGCCTTACTCATTGTAGTATGTAATATGTGTTTATGGGTTTTGCAGAGATGGGGAGAGAGTTCTGACAGGGACTGAATTAAATAGTTTTCACCCTTTGCCTTCTAGCTGGCTCGCCACAATAAAATACTGCAGCACATGCTGAAGCCTGGGTCTGATCCAGAAGAAGGAGATGATGCTTTGAAGCACTATGCTAATCACACAGCCCAGATTGAGGTAAAGAGTTGTTCACAGAATGCAAAACATGTAGAGTCAACACACTTGGACCTCTGGAAAATGCCTCTGAACCTCCCAGTTCCATGAACGTCAAAGTTAGCCATCTCGTTAAGAATCTTCATTGCAGGGAGTGGAGTAGAGGAAGCTGGAGATAATTTCTAGTCCTTTATTTAAATGAGGCATCCACTTGAGTTCCACTCTAAGGGACAGTGCATTAAAAGAGGGAGGGGGATGTGACAGCCACCATTCAGTTCTGAACAATGTGAAGAAGGATGTGCAGAGTACACAAAATTAAGTACCGTATTTTTCTGTGTTAAACCTCATGCCCCCATGTATAAGATGCCCCCTCTTTTCTGGGACTCCAAATTGAGAAAATTTGGGGAGATTGCCCAGAGTTGTTGAGCTTTTTTCGGGAGGATTGCCCACAGTTGCTGAGCTTTGGGGGGGGTGTGTGTGCCAAGAATTGTTCACCCACAGGACCGCCACAGCCAATTGTGTGCACGTCGACAAATCCATCAATCATCTGTACACTCGCCGAAAGCAAGCGCCAATTGCCCGTCCAATTGCCGGAGCAGCCAGTAGCCAGCGGCCTTGTCGCACCCACCAATCACCCGCAATTGCAGCAGCCACCAATTGCCCATCCCACCTCTCCACTATCCGTGTAGATAGATAGATAGATAGATAGATAGATAGATAGATAGATAGATAGATAATTTATTACGGTCGGAGACCAGCTTATAAAACACACTTAGGGTACAGTCACAGAAGGAAAACAAACAATTAAAACAATGTACAGCAATAAATTTAAAAACAATGTACAACAATAAACTACCGCAGGTAGTTGACCCAGAGTCACCCATAGATCCGAGTTTGGGGATTTTCTTAACAAACTAGTTTGAGTTGGGATATGGTCTGTGCCTGCAGGCCTATACACAGAATCTGGCGACCATGCTAGTCATTTTCTGATTTTTGCCTAACAGGAAAAGGTCGAATTTTTGCTTTTCTGGGAGGTCAGCGAGCCTCACCAGTAGGGGATCAATGGTCTTACTACATGCCTCTTCATAAAAGGAACATCTAACGAACAAGTGCTCTGGGCTTCCTATCTCCTCCAATGAACAGGCGCAAAGTCACTGAGCTCCTTCCAGGACCGGTGAGGGCAGAGCTGAGCTTCTGGGGAGTGTAAAGGCCCTTCTTGCATTCTTATATACAAGAAAGAAGAGATATGCCACCGGTGCTTATACACTATCCATGTATAAGATGACCCCCAATTTTTAGCATATTTTTAAAATAAAATAACCTTAACTTATACACAGATAAATACTGTATTTCTTCACACAGCACACAATCTAGAAATTACCAACACAAGGTCTGGTGGTGGCCACTAGCCTAGGTGGATTTTGAAAGGATTAAGAGACGTTAACGAGTTATTCTCTTTTTAAATTTTTAAATTAGTGATTAGCAGGGCTTTTCTTCAGCTAGAACTCACCTCTCAAGTGGGCGCCATTGCCATTATAAGAAAACAAGTGAGGCGTTCATGGCAGCGCCATGGTGCAGGTTGACGGTGCCCAGGGGCATGGCACGGAGGATGGCCATGGCAACCCAAGCCCTCTCCACTGGCCAAGCCACAGGGGTCTGACAGGAGATGGAGGAGACTAGGCAGTGTGCACAGAGTTTAGCAAAGTGAAGGGAGGGAGAAATAGGCTTGAAGCTGCCCAGCAAGGAGGGCAGACCTGAAGGCTGTGGCACCATGTTCACGAAAAAGGAGGCAGCTGCCAGAGCCTCTCCTCTCCTTGGTGGGTGGCAGCAATGGTGCCCTCCCTCTCAGCTGGCCAAGGGGTGGGGCATGTGCAGGTGGCAGCACCGCCCTAGCCCTGAAGGCCCAGCCTGGGATTGTCTTGTCTTGCCTCCTCATGGCTCTGGTCTTGATAAGGGAACCTGTCATTGGGGTGCCTGGTTGTGCCGCCTTGCACCTCTTCAAAAATCTGTGCCTGCAGCCCTCCTGACCCTCCACATGCTACACCCCTGGTTCATGGTGAGTTCTGGCATCTTATTTTCTAGAAAAACAGCACAGTAGTTATAAGCCATTATGACTAAATGCAGTCTCCATGTTTAGCACCAGTATACTTCAAAGTATCATTTCTTGGGGGCAGACAATGCTTAATGGCCAGCACCACTCTGTCCCAAGCGTCTGCACCAGTGTTCTCCAAGCTGGTGGCATCCAGATGTTTTGGACTACAACTCTCATCAGCCCCAGCCAGCATGGCCTAATGACTTGGAATTAGTACCTAGAACATCTGAGGACACCAGCTTGGGGACGGCTGGTCTAGACAATCTGGCTGACCTTTGCTAGAAACAAAACAAAGGACCTTAGTCTAATCCAGCAAGGCAAATCTTATGTTCATATGACTATAGCAAACTACTTTTGGACTTGGAACATGGGAATTTCATGCCAGAGATTTTGAAATGAGCATTGCTTTTCTAAGATTTCAGCTCTGAGGATACTGATCCCAGTGTCTTTAAACTCGTTTGCATGGGGGATCCTGCCACAACCAAAGAAATGCATTTTTCTTATAAAACTGCTGTTTTAACTTACATCAAGAAGCTTGAGCAGTTGAGAAAGCGTTGACTATTCAGATAGTCAAAACTGAATCATTTGCATCAGTATAGAATGAATTTAGCATTTAATGGGACATTTTAATTGTTTGCCTTGTGTATCAGTTTTGGCCCAAACTGAAGCCACTTTTCAAACCTTACATTTCAGGTGTTGACAGTAGGACCTGGAATGTCACAATCTTCTTGATTAAGTGTTCAGATGGCAAAACGCTGAGACTATTTGCTCAGGTTCTGAATGCTAATTGTGGGGGAAATTTGTCCTGGCAAGTAAACAAATCAGTGCAGAAGGACTTCATCCTGCATAATAATATATGTCCTTCCTGTACTTCAGCTTTCACTGTAGCATTGCATTCCAGCTGATAAACCTTGGTCCACACTTTAAAGTTTGTGGAGGGACACCATTTCAGTCCTAGTCTCTAGAGCCTCTAGGGCAGAAGTCCTCATAGCTGCTCTGAAGAGGCAAGCAGATGAACCTGGCGCTTTGTTGGACTCACCACAGCATTTCCACATAGTGCTAAACCATGATTTAATGTTACATACAAATACAGTCAGCATGTTGCTTTTTAGACATTCAGGGCCACACATTAGAGAGAACCTCTGGCTCATCTCTATCCCCTCTCAATATACAGAGGCCCAGTTCAAATGTAATACCAAGCCAAATCATGCTTTACCATTCATGATTTATCTGGAGTGAGACAAACCATGAGCCCAAGTTCAAACGCAATGCTATACCAAAATACTTCTTAGCTCTGGATATTTGCTCATTCTTGGTAAGTGAATTCTCTCCATTAATTCTCATTATTGGCTTAGTGTTGCATGCGACCCAGGTCAGTGTAGCACAATGTGTGAGATGCAGAGACCACCTTTGTATGTGAGTAGGTACCACTCACAAAACTTTCTCATGGCTTTTTTAATGGGGACACTGATCACATACAGGTAGATTGTTTTTTGTGCATGGAGGGCATGAGGCAAAGCCTCCCTCCCACATCTGGCAGCATGAAAGACCCATGTGTTCACCAGCACTTCCAGCTCATGTTACTTTCTTTAAAAATAAATAATTTTAATCATTGTGTAATGCTTAGTATTTTACTGTTTTCTGCAATTAAAAATAATTAAAAATAAGCTTTGCTGTGCTTTGGGGATGCATCATTTTCAAAACATTTCTGTCTACCTTTCAAGGGATGCTTAGGATTTTGGAGGACAAAGACTGAAGTTGAAAATCTCCCAAAGTGAAGCTTGCAGAGCATCTGTTAAAGAACAGTCACTTTGCTACCCTTGAAATTAATATTTCCCTCTTTCCTGCTTGTAGACAAACTGTAACTGTGCCAAATTACATTGTCTGGAAGATGGATAGAATTTAGCTGTATCTATCATCTTATTTGTCCCTTTCCTCAGCCCATAGAAGCAAGAATCAGTTTATATATGATATTCAAACCTTGTATGCATCTGAGTGAGAAACATATATTTGCAGATCGTCCGTCATGATAGGACTATGGAACAAATAGTCTTCCCTGTGCCAAATATCTGTGAATTCCTCACGCATGAATCCAAGTACCGTGTGTTCCATACTACCGAGAGAGATGAACAAGGAAGCAAAGTAAATGACTTTTTCCAACAGACAGAGGATCTGTATAATGAAATGAAGTGGCAAAAGAAAATCAGGAGTAAGTACAATAATTTGTGAGCTTGTTACATGCTATTGGCCTAGTTCACAGAAGATGCAAACCAAAGTTTGTCCCACTCTCTGAGATCAAGCAGTGTATGTCAGCATTCTGATCAGAATTTCTGTGTGTCCATGTGATACTGTGTAGAAAAAAAGAGAGACACTCATGTGACATGGCTCCAAAGCATTTTAGATCCAGAAGTCAACAACGACTTGTGCTTAGTCACAAGTGAAATCTGAAAAGCTGATCTGTACTGACTCTAATTGCAGATTCTGTTTCAGAAGTTTCTACCTGAAGAACAACAAGCACATCTCTCTCCTTAAAGAACAGTGACAATTAGTGTCAATACCTGTCTATGTTGGGATAGTTTGTATGGAATATTAATGAATAGCATCCAAATCATGACAGGATCTCTAATTTCCCGTGTGTGTGTGTGTGTGTGTGTGTGTGTGTGTGTCTATCTGAAATTGCTGTGCTCAGTAGTTATGAGAAGACGCTGATTCAATTATCACCTTAGCAATGAACTGAGGCAAGCCAGTAACTTGCATCTATAATTAGAGGATAATAATGCTAACTTACTTTACAAGCATGTTATAAAGAATACTGAGTTAATAATGTATGTGAAGCACTTTAGAAAAGCTTTATTATTTTATGCCATCCCCAGGAGCATGATAAGAATCATCATCATCAGTTTGAGTTTTTTGTATGTCACTTCTTCATGGTAAAACCATGCTGAAAGCAGCTCACAACAAAAGGAATATTTTTTTAAAAAAAGATAATTCATTAACCATTACAAAACAGAACACATTTTAAACAAGCACAGACCAGGGACTCAGCTACACAGCTGCAAGTAAAACGTTTTAAATGTGTTGTAAAGCGCAATATACAAATTGGACACTAGATGGCAACCGAGCTATGCAAAATTCAATGTGTTTTTCAAAACGTTAAAGCACTTTCACAGCATTTTTTTATATGTGTGTAGATTCCACTAGGACTTGCAGGACTCACAGCTAGATGAAAATGAGCCAGTGGTGACCAAGTTCTTTGAAAAAGCAAATCTAAAATGGTCAGCATAATTTCTCAGACAGTGTGGATAGACTCTCTGTGCTGGCTCAGTAATTGGCCACATAGTAAAGATGAGTTTAAGACCTTGCATGTGTGGTCATCAGATTTATATTCAGCTTCCAGTATGTACCCTGACCAAACCTTTCAACAGTGACTTTAATTAATAAATTAATGCATTATGCCCAGGTATCATACCAGTTTTACATGGATCATTACTGGGTCTGGTTCTTGGTGCAGAAAGGGGTATTAAGACCAGATCCTCCACGGATTTAGATTGCTGTTTTACATATTTAAAAACTAAAGCACAAAATAACACATGAGTTAGGAAGAAGAGGGACTGCTGTCTTTGCTACTACCTTTTGTTTTGGGAAGGACATACTGCTGTCCAGTTGCAGGTATGCTGAAATCCTACCTTTCACCATTGATTTCCATGAGCATATTTCTTTCCCTGGAGGAAGGGAGGTGTACAGTGGCACCTCTGGTTACGAACTTAATTTGTTCTGGAGGTCTGTTCTTAACCTGAAACTGTTCTTAACCTCTGCTAAAGGTACCACTTTAGCTAATGGGGCCTCCTGCTGCTGTCACGCTGCAGCTGCGTGATTTCTGTTCTCATCCTGAGCTAAAGTTCTTAACCCGAGGTACTACTTCCGGGTTAGCGGAGTCTGTAACCTGAAGTGTTTATAACCCAAGGTACCACTGTATTCTGAAAGAACCAGAAGGTGAGCACTGTATAGAAATTAAATCTGTGCCTGCCGTATCCTATTGATTCTTCCTCCCTGTGCATAGGGAATGCTAGAGTTTCTTGTACAGGTTCCCTTCAGTTTCAACACTGTGTCTGATTGGCTACAGCAAATCTCATTAGATTTTACAGGGTATAGATATGTAGTTGCCGTGAAATAAATTTGCATACATATCAGTAGTGGCTGGTGTGGTAGGAGAGAGCCATGGAGCAGGATGCACCAGCAGAGCCCATCCAACATGACTACCTTACCAACCTTGACCTTGTCCCCACCCTTCCTCTCTCCCACCTTATCTAGGTGAAGCTGCAACATTGTCAGAGTCAAGGGGGGCTCCAGCCCACCGCACGGCCGCTACTGATGAATCATCTAGTATTGATTTATCTATGTACGTACTGCTTAATTGCCAAAGTAGCATTGAAGCAGGTTACAAGTATAAATCTACAATTTAGCCTCAGTTGTTTCCCTCATGGTAATGGGCTTGAAGCCTAGGCTAGGCCCTCCTGGATATCTTTCCCCCTTTCTTGGTCTCTGAGTGACTTGGCCTCCATGGCTCATACTCACCCCTCTCTTCCATAATGTGTAGTTTTACTCACATGTGATGTCACAGGTAAATAAAACAACAAATCTAGGTGGGAAGCCAGCACCACACAGCAGCTGCCTCTGCTGCCTCTTGTCTAATGACCTTGACTGGCTGCCCAGGGCCTCTTTTCATTGTGAGAACAGAGCCTAAATTTGTTTCATTTCAAACCCCCTGGTGCCCACAGATGTTTTAGTTGTTTACTGCTTCATTGCAGGAGATTTTACATCACATCACTTCTAGAAACTGTTATTTTTTGATGATCATAATTCTGCTGCCCCCTTGTCAAAATGTTGCTCTTCCCTCCCCAGATAATCCAGCTCTATTCTGGTTCTCCCGGCACATTTCCCTCTGGGGAAGTATATCTTTCAATCTGGCCGTTTTCATCAACCTAGCGGTAGCTCTTTTCTACCCATTTGGAGATGATGGCGATGAAGGTAAGCAATTTCATAGAATCATAGAATCATAGAGTTGGAAGAGACCACAAGGGCCATCGAGTCCAACCCCCTGCCAAGCAGGAAACACCATCAGAGCACTCCTGACATATGGTTGTCAAGCCTCTGCTTAAAGACCTCCAAAGAAGGAGACTCCACCACACTCCTTGGCAGCAAATTCCACTGTCAAACAGCTCTTACTGTCAGGAAGTTCTTCCTAATGTTTAGGTGGAATCTTCTTTCTTGTAGTTTGGATCTATTGCTCCGTGTCCGCTTCTCTGGAGCTGCAGAAAACAACCTTTCTCCCTCCTCTATATGACATCCTTTTATATATTTGAACATGGCTATCATATCACCCCTTAACCTCCTCTTCTCTCTTTTTTTTAAAATCATATTTATTAAAGTTTCCAAAACAAAAAAAATAGAAATACAAAGAAAAAAGAAAGATAAAATACCCTTAAAATCTTACTTTCATTGCCTATTTTCTGGGACTCCCCCATCCCCCTCCCAACTGTATTCCCCTTTCATTAATCTGGTTCTACAAGCTCTTACTCCCAAATTAAAACTTAATTTGTTTAACCCACTATTCAATTTAAATTATAGTCATTCCACCATCCCTCATCATTAACAGAAAGAAAGTTTTTCCCCCAAGGTCCACCCCAGTTTCCTTCCACGAATTCCCTTTTTTAATAAACACATCCAATCAAAATAAAGTGATATACAAGAATATATAAAAAGATATAGAAGATAAAAGATATAAAAAGATAAAAATAGTTGCACAGCCTTTGGATTCCAAATCTCCCCCGCCCCTTCCCCGGTTTGAATTCCCCATATCCATCAGTCTGTCTATTGTCAACCTGGAGATCTCAAGTCCATAGCCAGTTTTTTCCCCAGTTCCACCTTGCCGGTTTTTTTTTTTTTTTAATGATGTTTAACTTCAAACGTCTAGTCTAAAAGAGGCCCCTAGAGGGTCTTTAGTTTCCTTGGTCTTTATAACTCCTCCCTTGTTCTTTCCAAGTCGTAATCAGTCCTTTGTTCTTTTTTCTCACTTTCTCAGGTTTCTTGTCCTGTTCCGCTGCTAAAACGTTCTAATTCAGAAATTTGGTACCTCTACAGAGGTTGTTGTTGTTCAGGAACAAAAACTTACGTCTAGTCCCTTCCTTTCTTCAATAGATAATTCTATTGTCTCCTTTAATATAAACACCTCTGTAGACGAAATACTGTTTCGGTTTTGCAGCTTTCCCAGAAGATAACAAGTCCTGTACGATTCCAAGAGTATTTTTCCACTTACGACCGTTCTTGTAATGTCCCGAAACCCCTCTAGGGGGATTGTAATAACTTTGTTTCCTCTGATCCAAAAGTCAGATTGTTGTTCCTTATTTTCAACAGTTTATATCCAAATTGTAGCGAATTGTAACAAAACTAACCAGCAAAGTCCTCATGGCAAAGTCCTCTTTATATTCTCCAACTGACAGCTACTTTGACAGCTGTCAAAGTCTCCGTCTCTCTTCCCCAGGCTCTCTCACAAATCGCCCCGGTTCCCTGGGGGGGGGGGTGTTACATTTTCATTCTCACCCTCTACTCTTCTCCTCCAGCACAGTTCTTATAATTTCCCATCGTGGAATTAATAATTTTTATCAATAAGCAAAAATACGCTTCTCTCTCGACCTTGGTTACCCAATCCTTGTTTTAGAATGTTTACAATAGGGGGGGGACTGACTTCCTTTTTGGATCTCCCCCGCTCGTGCCGAATCCGAAAAAAAAATTCTTTTTTTTCTCCTTTTAAACCCAGTTTCCAAATTACTCACGGGTTGTTGTTTAAGTCCGAATTTTCAATAGAAGAAGTCAGCGCTCTCCGTCGAATGGCATGCGGCTTCGCTCGGCAGGGAAAGCAGAGGACTCATAGCACCACGCCACTCCCTGGCACCCGTTCCGTAGCCTTTAAAAAGGCTCCTTCACAAGTCAGGAGGGCGCTAACCGTGCCCGCCGAGTCACCCATGTCCACGGGCTCCGTACCCGTGTTTTTTAAGGGTCTCCGCGTCGCCGGCGTGGTAGGACCCAGCCCCTGCCGAGCAGACTCCCTCCGGAGCTTGGAGGGAGTCCGCCATTCGGCGATGGCGCCAACATGGAAGTCCCTTAACCTCCTCTTCTCCAGGCTAAACATGCCCAGCTCCCTTAGCCGTTCCTCAGAAGGCATCGTTTCCAGGCCTTTGACCATTTTGGTTGCCCTCCTCTGGACACGTTCCAGTTTGTCAGTGTCCTTCTTGAATTGTGGTGCCCAGAACTGGACACAGTACTCCAGGTGAGGTCTGACCAGAGCAGAATACAGTGGCACTATTACTTCCCTTGATCTAGATGCTATACTCCTATTGATGCAGCCCAGAATTGCATTGGCTTTTTTAGCTGCCGCGTCACACTGTTGGCTCATGTCAAGTTTGTGGTCAACCAAGACTCCTAGATCCTTTTCACATGTACTGTTCTCAAGCCAGGTGTCACCCATCTTGTATTTGTGCCTCTCATTTTTTTTGCCCAAGTGCAATACTTTACATTTCTCCCTGTTAAAATTCAACTTGTTTGTTTTGGCCCAGTTCTCTAATCTGTCAAGGTCGTTTTGAAGTGTGATCCTGTCCTCTGGGGTGTTAGCCACCCCTCCCAGTTTGGTGTCATCTGCAAATTTGATCAGGATGCCCTTGAGTCCATCATCCAAGTCGTTGATAAAGATGTTGAATAAGACCGGGCCCGAGACAGAACCCTGTGGCACCCCACTAGTCACTCTTGTCCAGGATGAAGAGGAACCATTGATGAGCACCCTTTGGGTTCGGTCAGTCAGCCAGTTACAAATCCACTGAGTGGTAGCATAGTCAAGACCGCATTTTACCAGCTTCTTTACAAGAATATCATGGGGCACCTTGTCAAATGCCTTGCTGAAATCAAGGTAGGCTACATCCACTGCGTTCCCTTCATCTACCAGGCTTGTAATTCTGTCAAAAAACGAGATCAGGTTAGTCTGACATGACTTATTTTTCAGAAATCCATGCTGACTATTGGACTTCGCCTGTTCTCCAGGAATTCTCAAAGATGACTGCCAGTGGTTCTGAGATCACATCTGCCAGTTCTTTTAATACTCTTGGATGCAGTTCATCTGGCCCTGGAGACTTGAATACATCTAAACTAGCCAAGTATTCTTGTACTATCTCCTTAGTTATTCTGGGCTGTGTTTCCTTTGCTGAATCATTTGCTCCAAATTCTTCAGGTCGGGCATTGTTTTCTTTATCGGAGAAGACTGAGGCAAAGAAGGCATTGAGGAGTTCAGCCCTTTCTGTGTCCCCTGTTTGCATTTCACCATCTTCTCCTCTGAGTGACCCCACTGTTTCTTTGTTCTTCCTTTTGCTACGAACATACCCATAAAAGCCTTTTTTGTTGCTTTTAACCTCTCTAGCAAGCCTGAGTTCATTCTGTGCTTTAGCTTTTCTGACTTTGTGTCTACACGTGCTGGCTATTTGTTTGAATTCCTCTTTGGTGGTTTCCCCCCTTTTCCATTTTTTGTACACATCCTTTTTTAATCTTAACTCAGTTAAAAGTTCTTTAGATAGCCACCCTGGCTTCTTTAGGCACCTTCCATGTTTCCGTCTCATTGGTATTGCCTGACGTTGTGCTTTTACGATCTCCCTCTTAACAAACTCCCAGCCATCATGAACTCCCTTTCCTTTTAGTATTACTGTCCATGGGATCTCACCCAGCACTTCCCTAAGTTTTATGAAGTCGGCTTTCTTAAAGTCAAGAAATTGAGTCCTAGTATGCTTGGCTGCTCCTTTCCGCTGTATAGTAAACTTCAGAAGAGCATGATCACTCGCGCCTAATGATCCTTCCACTTCTACCCCACTAACCAGGTCATCAACATTGGTTAGGACCAGATCTAAAATGGCTGTTCCTCTTGTTGCTTCTCCCACTTTCTGGACAATGAAGTTGTCTGCAAGGCCAGTGAGGAATCTGTTTGACCTTATGCTCTTGGCTGAGTTTGACATCCAACAAACATCCAACAAATAATTGAAGTCCCCCATTACTACTATCTCCCTTCCTTTTGCATGCTTGGCCATTTGTTCCAGGAAGGCATCATCTATGTCCTCCGTTTGGCTTGGGGATCTATAGTAAACTCCCACAATGAGGTCTCTGTTATTCTTCTCTCCCTTAATTTTGACCCAAATGCTCTCACTTTGGCTTTGAGATTCTAAATCTTGGATCTCTTCGCAGGTATACACATCCCTGACATATAATAATAATATAATAATAATTTATTATTTATACCCCGCCCATCTGGCTGAGTTTCCCCAGCCACTCTGGGCGGCTCCCAATCAATGTTAAAAACAGTACAGCATTACATATTAAAAACTTCCCTGAACAGGGCTGCCTTAAGATGTCTTCTGAATGTCAGGTAATTATTTATCTCTTTGACATCTGATGGGAGGGCGTTCCACAGGGCGGTCGCTACTACCGAGAAGGCCCTCTGTCTGGTTCCCTGTAGCCTCACTTCTCGCAATGAGGGAACCGCCAGAAGGCCCTCGGCGCTGGATCTCAGCTGTCCTGGCTGAACGATGGGGGTGGAGACGCTCCTTCAGGTATACAGGACCGAGGCCGTTTAGGGCTTTAAAGGTCAGCACCAACACTTTGAATCGTGCTCGGAAACGTACTGGGAGCCAATGCAGATCTCTCAGAACCGGTGTTATGTGGTCCCGGCGGCCACTCCCAGTCACCAGTCTAGCTGCCGCATTCTGGATTAATTGCATTTTCTGGGTCACCTTCAAAGGTAGCCCCACGTAGAGCGCATTGCAGTAGTCCAAGCGTGAGATAACTAGAGCATGCACCCCTCTGGCGAGACAGTTCGCGGGCAGGTAGGGTCTTAGCCTGCGTACCAGGTGGAGCTGGTAGACAGCTGCCCTGGACACAGAGTTAACCTGCGCCTCCATGGACAGCTGTGAGTCCAAAATGACTCTCAGGCTGCGCACCTGGTCCTTCAGGGGCACAGTTACCCCATTCAAGACCAGGGGATCCCCCACACCAACCCGCTCCCTGTCCCCCAAAAACAGTATTTCTGTCTTGTCAGGATTCAACCTCAATCTGTCAGCCGCCATATAACGCCACTCCTCCTTTCTTGTCTGGTCTGTTTCTCTGAAATAGACTGTATCCCTCCATTATTACATTCCAATCGTGGGACTTATCCCACCAGGTTTCAGTGATGCCTATTATGTCATATTTAGTTTGCTACCAAGAGCTCAAGCTCATCTTGTTTATTTCCCATGTGTAATGTGTATGGGTTGCTCGTGCATAAGTTGCCGCCTCTCCAGGCTTTGTTGCCTTGCTAAACCTTTCAGTCTGGGCAGCCCTTCACTTCGTGGCTGCCTCAGTCACTAGCAGAATCCGTCAGTGGGCGTTTCTTAAATCTTTTCCAACATAAAAGTTGTTTGACACCCAGTCTCCTCCTACTCTCTCTGCGCGGAAGTCTTCTGCGCAGGGTGGGCGTGGGTAGCGGAGGACCCGTGCTCTCCCCGCTGGTGTCCGGTGAAGAGTCCTGGAGCCCTCTCGCCGATTCCCCCATCAGCCCCTCTATATCCCTGGTGTTGCGCTGATTTGCTTCCCCATCTGCGGAGCTGCCTCTCTCCCTGTTGGGCCCTTCTCCAGCATCATTTGAGAGCCTTCCCTCCGCCTCTAGCTCTGATGTCAGTTCCCTGACATCCACCTCCCCCCCAGGACCCCCTCCACCCCCGGCCCAACCTGTTGACCCAACTTCGTCCCTTTCTTCGGCCAACGATGTGGGGAACCCCCGGAAGGAGCTATCGCCATCCTCTGAGGATTCAAAACCCGCTTCCCACCCGCTCTGATCCCTTCCCGCGGGGTGGGCTCCCAGTCTGATTCTTCTTCCTCCGAAGCCTCTTCTCCCTCCTCTTCGGAGACAGAAAACCCCACAAAATCCTCTTCATCGTCTGTGGTTCCAAATTGCTCCTCCCAGAATCTTGCTAGTGGTTTGGGTTTGTCCGGGAACAGGCGGTGGAATTCCTCCACCAGATACCCGTCAGTGATTGCCTCCGTGGGAACCCACGTGTTTTCCGACCCGGGTTCTCCCTCCCAAGCCACCAAGTACTTCACCTGGCGCCCTCGCCACCTTGAATCAAGTATTTCCGTGGCCAAGTTGTGGTGCTCCCTCTCTTCTACCTGCGGGTGTGTGGTGACTTCTCCCTCTCGCCCCGGGAATCCCCTTCCTTCCCTGTATGGCGAGAGTAGGGACCTATGGAACACCGGGTGTATCTTCATGCTGTCTGGCAATTTGAGCTTGAATGCCACGGGGTTCACCTGCTGTGTTACTTCAAACGGTCCCAGCCGCCTGGGTTGCAACTTCTTGCACCCCCCTTAAAAGGTAACCCTTGGGTTGACAACCACACCCAATCTCCCACCCGTATGGTCTCCCCTTCCCTACGGCGCTTGTCTGCCTGCCTCTTGTAAATTTCCTTAGCCCGCTCCAAGTTCATCTTAAGTTGCTGGTGCAGGGCTTCCATTTCTTCCACAAACTGCTCTGCTGCCGGTACACTCCAACCTTCCTCCCCACTCCCCGGGAAGGCCCTGGGGTGACACCCATAATTGGCCATGAACGGGCTCATTCCCGTTGACACATGTTCAGCGTTATTGTACGCAAATTCAACCAGCGCTAGTTTTTCTACCCAATCGTTCTGCCTCTCGCTGACGTAGCAGCGTAGCTATTGCTGGAGAATACTGTTTGCTCTTTCTGCTTGCCCATTGGTTTCCGGGTGTCTCGCCATTGAGAAGCCCACTTCGACCTGCAGCAAGCTCATGAGCTTCCTCCAGAAACGGGAAGTAAATTGTTTCCCGCGGTCGGAGATGACCCTCGAAGGAGCCCCATGCAACCGGAAGATGTGATCTACAAACAACCTGGCTGTTTCCTCTGCCGTAACCACATGTGAGCAAGCTATAAAATGGCACGTTTTTGTTAGTAGATCGACCACTACCATGACCGCTATCTTCCCCCGGGACTTGGGCAAATCGGTCATAAAATCAATGGATACCACCTCCCAAGGTTTCCCCGGCGTGGGTAAGGGTTCCAGTAATCCTGCTGGGGCGGTCCACTCCCCCTTTGCCCTTTGGCAGCGGTCGCAACCCCATACATATTCCCGTACATCCTCCCTCACCCTGGGCCACCAGAACTGCCTGGTGACGAGCATCATGGTTTTGTGCTGTCCAAAGTGCCCCGCTGTGGGGTTATCGTGGAGTTGTTTGAGTACCTTCCCCCGTAGGGTCTACCCCAGCACATACAGCGCCCCCTTATAGTACAGCACCCCTTCCTTCTCCTCAAACCCTCCTTGGGTTTCTCTTCCGTCTCGGAGTTCCCGGATTTTAGTTTGTGTGAACACGTCGTTTCTCGTAAGTCCAGCCAGTTCTCGTTGCCCCACCAAGGTTCCCACAGACACCCATCGGTCCTCGGGGATCACGTGTTGTATCTCCGGTGGCCCCTCTCCTTCCAAATACTCCGGTTTCCGGGAGAGAGCATCTGCTCTCACGTTTTCCTCTCCTGGCACGTATCGGATTTCGAAGGAAAACTTGGAGAACTCCTGTGCCCATCAAATCTGTCTCTGGTTGAGCACTCGTGCAGTCCTCCAGTATTCCAAGTTCTTGTGATCTGTACAAACCTGGATCTTGTGCTGCGCCACTATTAGTAGATGTCGTCATCGCCGAAACGCCGCATAGATCGCAGGCAGTTCGCGGTCATACACCGTATAGTTTTGCTCTGACTTGTTCAGCTTTCTTGAGAAGAAGGCAAACAGTCTCGATTCCTGCTTGCTTCTCCCTGGCTGCAAAAGAACCGCCCAAATGGCTCTGCCGGATGCGTCGGTCTCTAGCCTCATTGGTTTCTCCAGATCCACGTGCAGGAGCTGCTCTTCCGATGCAAACGCCTTCTTCAGTTTTTCAAAGGATTGTTGGGCCTCCTCTGTCCAGGCGAACTTCCTTTTGCTACTGAGACAGTCTGTGATGGGTGCTGTCAAGTGGGCGAAGTTCTTGATGAACTTCCTGTAGAAGTTGCTGAACCCTAGGAACCTCTGCACGTCCTTCCGGGTTTGGGGAGCCTTCCACTCCAGCACTGCCTGCACCTTGCTTGGGTCCATCGCTAAGCCTTTGTCTGACAACTTGTACCCCAAAAACTCGACTTCTCTGGCGTGAAACTGACATTTCTCCAGCTTGACCCACAACTGCTGCTTCTGCAGTCTCTTCAGCACTTCCCTGACGTCTTTGACATGTTGCTTCTCATTGTCCGAATAGATTAAGACGTCGTCCAAGAAGGCTATGCAGTTCTTGTACAGCAGGGACCCCAACACGTGGTGCATGAAAGCTTGAAAACAGGCGGAGCCTGACTGTAATCCAAATGGCATAACTAAGTACGCAAAGGCCCCCAGGGGGGTGAACATTGTGGTCTTCCATTCGTCCCCCTCCCTCATCCTAATCAAATTGTAGGCTCCCCTGAGGTCCAGCTTGGTAAAAATCTTCCCCTGCCTCACCCGTGTTAAAATGTCATCAATCCTCGGCATTGGGAAGGTCACGGGTTCTGATACCAAATTTAACGCCCTAAAATCTACGACCAATCTGGGCTGGTTAGTCCCTTTTTTGTCCACAAAGAACACCGGACTGCCCCCCACCGCCTTTGATTCCCTTATGAACCCCCTCTTCAGGTTCTTGTCAATAAACTCCCGCAGCTCCTTCATCTCCCTGTCCGACATGGCATACAGTTTATGTCAGCATCGCCCTAGAGCCAGTGTACCAACTGGACTCATGCACCTCAACCCCGACTGGGCTAGGCGAGCTGGGAAGCACCGCCAGAGACCTCCTTCTCACTGGAACAGGTCACAGTGCTGTGGACTCACAGCTCAGAGCTGAGAGCACCGGATTCACTGTCTCAATAATACAGTCGTTGCACAGCAGAGTTTTGCAGAGTCTTGCAGAGTATAAACCACTCAGAGAGCAGCTCTGTAGAATATCTTCCTTTTATTCTGTAACTACAACTATGATACAAAACTATATACAGAGCTGAATATTCTAAGCATAAATCAATGCTACACTGAGAGTCTGCAGCTGCACTTAGCAGCAATCTTATCTCTAGAATCTCTAACACTCTCACTTTCTCCGATACACTGACTGACTGTCTCTCACTCTCACACACACAATGATATGTTGCTGGGCAGAATAAGTAGATAGGCAGGACACGCCTCCTCCTCTCTGGAGAGTCAGCAGAGACCATCAGGAGATCATCAGGAGATTCTTGGGTATGGGAGGGGTGAAATCTCCTCAGTTTACCCACCGGCAGCTGCGCCCCAGGGAGCAAGTTGATTTGGCGGTCAAAGGGCCTATGTGGGGGTAGTCTATCTGCCTCCTTCTCGCTGAAGACCTCCTGCAGGTCAGCATATTGTGGTGGCACCTCCCCTTTCGGCTCCACAGCTATCCCAGCCACCCTGGCCACGGTCATCCTTGGGGTTTCTCCCCCTAGACAGTGTTCCAAGCAGTAAGCGGACCCAAAGGTGACCATTCTCTGATGCCATGCCACCACTGGATCATGTTGTGCTAGCCAGCTCATCCCTAATATTATTGGGGGCCCTGCCAGTGAGGCTACGTGAAAGGTGATAGTTTCCGTGTGCCTGGAAACCCTCATTCTCATTGGTGGGGTCTGGTGCGTCATTTCCACTTCCAGAAGTTCCCTGCCATCAATGGTGGTTACTTGCAAGGGGAAATCCAGGGGCAGCAGGTGGAGCTGGTGCTCTAGTGCAAAGTCCTTGCTGAAGAAATTGCAGGAACTGCCTGAATCCAACAGCCCTTTCACCTTGACTGGGTGCCCATTTGGGAGTTCTAGCACCACTTCTATGGCTATAGCCGCCCTGGGGGGTCTGGTTTGGGCACTCCTATTGGTTGCTTGCCTGGCTGCTGTGCCCACTGAGTGGCAGCCAAGCTTTGGCATTTCCCTGCTTCTTTACCATTTCCTCCTCACCCCCTGCAGCTCCCACCATCCCTTGCCAGGCCTTTCTTTGCGGGCAGACCCTGGCAAAATGTCCTGGCCGCTGGCAGAGAAAACACTTCTTGGTGGTTTCCCCATCCTTTCCCTCTCTCTTGCGACCTTCACTGGAGTTTGAAATCTGCACCCGCACCCCATCTATTTCCATGGGCTCCGCCGGTGGGGAAGGCTGCCTTGGTATTTCAGGAATGCGGTAGTCATGGTAATGTTGCTCTCTCCCTTCCCGCTTCTCCTGGGCCCGCGCTTCCTGCCTTACACCAATCGCAAGCACAGCCTTGGTCACCTGATCCATTGACTGCGGGCGGGGTACGCGGGAAAGCTCATCCTTCACCGTTGGGGACAACCCCTCCTCGAACAGCATTTGGATAGGTTCCGAGTCCAAATCCCACCCGAGGCGGTGGACTCACATGGCAAAGCGTGACCAGTAGTCTCTAACTGACTGGTGCCCCTGTTTACAACCCATCAGTTCCCGCCGAGTCACACTTTGCTGTACATCACTGGATTACATCGCATCCATCGCCTGGAAGAATTTCCTCAGGTCTTTCAAGGCGGCATTCTGCGTTGCCATTAGGGGCCTGATCCAATCTCTGGCCCCATCCTGCAGATGTCCAACAATATAGGCAACCCTCTCCCCATCGTCTGCAAAATCATTCTGTTGCAGTTCCAAAGCGTACTCTATTTCCGTTCGGAACGCACTGTAGTCCTGGGGTTTCCCTCCAAACTTGTGTACCAGTCCCGGTACCTTCCTTGCTACGGGGGTGGGTCTGACCTGAGCATCCTGAGACCGCCTTTCGTCCAGCCGCGCCGTCAGAAGAGCCACATGCTGTTCCAAATCTCGGTTCCTCTCCACCAGATTTTGCCCTCCAGCTGCTCCCTCCGTGGCGCCAGCTTCTCCGGTTTTGCTCATGATGTTGCCTGTCTGTCGCTGTGCACGAGCGACGTCAGGGACTGACGGATTGCTGTAATGTGTATGGGTTGCACGTGCGTAAGTTGCCGCTTCTCCAGACTTTGTTGCCTTGCTAAACCTTTCAGTCTGGCCAGCCCTTCACTTCGTGGCTGCCTCAGTCGCTAGCAGAATCCGTCAGTGGGCGTTTCTTAAATCTTTTCCAACATAAAAGTTGTTTGACACCCAGTCTCCTCCTACTCTCTCTGTGCGTAAGTCTTCTGCACAGGGTGGGTGTGGGTAGCGGAGGACCCGTGCTCTCCCCGCTGGTGTCCGGTGAAGAGTCCTGGAGCCCTCTCGCCGATTCCCCCATCAGCCCCTCTATCTCCCTGGTGTTGCGCTGATTTGCTTCCCCATCTGCGGAGCTGCCTCTCTCCCTGCTGGGCCCTTCTCCAGCATCATTTGAGAGCCTTCCCTCCGCTTCTAGCTCCGATGTCAGTTCCCTGACACCATGCTTTGCGCATTAGTGTACAGACATTGAAGTCCATTAATCATTCCCCCGTGTCTCTTATTTAAGGATTTTTTCCTCCCACCACTAGGTCTGCGTGCTGTTTGCTCCATTTGGTCTATGACATTTGGATGATCATCTTCATTAATTGATAGACTCCTACCTTCAGGAGCACTGTCTCCCTCCCCCACATTAGTCAGTTTAAAGCCCTCCTGATGAGGTTTCTGAGATTTTTGGCAAAAACATTTCTCCCAACCGTTGTGAGGTGCAGCCCATCACTTGCCAGAAGTCCATCTTCAAGAAACTGCAGTCCGTGATCTAAGAATCCAAACCGTTCCTGTTTACACCATTTGCGAAGCCAGCTGTTCACTTCCACTATTTTCCCCTCTCTCCCTGGGCCACGTCGTTCAACTGGGAGGACAGACGAGATGACAATTTGTGCATTTAGTTGCTTCAATTTCCTGCCGAGAGCCTCGTAGTCTCTTTTGATCTTCTGGAGGCTATTGCTTGCAGTGTCATTGGTTCCCACATGAACCAAGAGGAAGGGGTATTTGTCAGTGGGTTTTATGATTCCTTGCAGTCGTTCAGTTACATCTTGGATCTTAGCCCGGGGGAGGCAGCACACCTCCCGAGACATCTTGTCAGGCCCACAGATCACTGCTTCTGTTCCCCTCAGTAGGGAATCCCCTATCACCACTACACGCCTCCTCTTAGGTTTGGTCGGGGTTCTTCCGTGAGCTGTCCGTTCCAAGGTCGCCTGCACATTCCCTGAGGACTGACTTTGCTGCTCGTCTTCATATACCTGATCGACTGTAATGAGGAGAGATCCTCAGATGGAATCTGTTCTTCGTCTTCCATGCTAGGGGAGAGGACTTCAAAGCGATTGTGTATTTCTAATTTCATTTCTAAATTTTCAAAACCCAACATAAACCTGGAGCCAGTGTTACCTCATTTCTTATATATATATTTCACGTTTTGCCTATTCCCATCCCTCTTCTTCAGCTAAAGAGATAGCAAAACAAACTCAATGCATATGTGTCAGGATGCAAAAAATATAGGATAAGAAACAAAACTCTTTACAGACATGGGATGCGAATGCCTAACTTAATGTTAAACTGTGCTGCTTTTCAAATCAAATCCTTGATCCCATTGCTCAGCAGAAGAACACAGGACCCTTGGGTCCAACTTGACAATGTCCCTTTGACACCTTCAATGAGAGGCTGCCCCTTCTTACCTTTGTCCTTGAAGGAAGTAAGGAAAATAGGCAAACCATTTACTAGATCAGTACTGATGGTGTGGAGAACATGGAACAAAACAGTGGCCCTTCACCAGTGGTCCCATTCCTGGATCATCCAGCTTTTAGATACACAAATAAATATCAGCTGTTCAAGGATTGGGAAGACATAGGCATTTACACAATCCGTTACCTGCTTCCTGGAGGGAAAGCAATTTCCCAAGAGGAACTGCAAGGCAAATTAAAAGACACTCATACTACCTGGTTTCAGGTAGCTCAGACTCATTCTTTTGCACTTCGTTTGAAGTGCAGGGCAGAGGGCCTACAGACACATCCTTTGTTTGAATCCTTATGCAGCAGGCCAGCATATGCCCTGAAAGGTGCCGCTTCCCAAATATACAGCAATCTGTATATCAGGAAGTGCAGGTGGGGATGCCAGAAGCCTTCAGTTGTGTAGGAATTAGATTTAGGCCACCCAACTGAAAGGTAATGGGTATCTGGACCACTCCCCGTTCAAAACCATCTCCGCTCGCTAACAAGAGGCCTCCCTCAAGGGAGGCAAAATGTAATCCCTCACCTTCCCCTTTATGTTGGAAGGGCTATGGAAAGCTTGGTTCATTTATTCATGTTTGGTGGGAATGCCCTTATGTTAAAAACTTTTGGAAGAGAGTATTCCATTATATCTGCAATTACAGGGCAACCCCTTTCTCCAAATCCTGCCTTAGCCCTACTATCTTTGGAAATAGATTTAGGCTCCACCCTGTGCCACAGTGAACTAGTAGGCTTCTTACTGACCGCAACACAATTAGTGATAGCTCAGCAATGGAAGAACCAGGCTGAACTACCCCTGAACATAGGGGGAAATAATATCTGGGATACAGCAGTGTCTGAGAGTCTCACTCAACCAGGCTTCCTCGGGCCCTCCAGATGTTTTTGACATACAACTCCCATGATCCCTAGCTAGCAGGACCAATGGTCAGGGATGATGGGAATTGTAGTCTCAAAACATCTGGAGTGCCGAGGTTGAGGAAGCCTGCACTAGACACAGGAGGGCAATTGAAGGCATAACGTATAGAGAAATGTTATACCCCTTTCTTTAGCTATGTTAATGGCCAAAATCAAGACCTCCTTATGCAGTACCAATTGCTCAATATTCTCAGTGGAGATGTTACATGAAGTAATATGTTTGAATGTTGAATGTGTAAATGTAGGTCTAGAGACAATGGATAACATACACGATTAGCTATACTGCTGGGTAAGTGTTTAACGGTCATTGTATTTGTTTAAAAACCAATAAAAATGTTTTTAAAAATGTCTGCAAGTGTTTAAAAGTGAGAGATCTTAATTTGTGATGTTTGGGGCAGCAGATATGGCAAGGGTGCTAATAATTGTTTAGTGAGAAGTTTGGGTGTCATTCAGAAAGTTCTGCGCCAACATGCTCATTAAGATGCTCACATCCCCCGAGGCATATGATTTGCTCCTGTCATGTGTTCTGATTGCCTTCTTCAGCTCAGTGCAGCTGAATAACTCCCATCATGTGCTCTTGGAAGTACATTAATTCCAGTAGTCTTGGAATTAATAGGTTAAGCTCAGCACCTAAAATGTGTGGGCATGTCCTGAGAGTCAGCGGGGAGCAAAGGGAAATACCTCTTCTGGTTTAGGACTAGTTTTCTTGGGAGAGGGGAATCATAGAATCATAGAATCATAGAGTTGGAAGAGACCACAAGGGCCATCGAGTCCAACCCCCTGCCAAGCAGGGAACACCATCAGAGCACTCCTGACATATGGTTGTCAAGCCTCTGCTTAAAGACCTCCAAAGAGGGAGACTCCACCACACTCCTCATGTCTCATGTTTTAATCACTGCTAACTGTACCCATGTCAATTGTTCACATACTTTTAATTATACTGAGTAGGGCTGGAAAGGTTAGATGGAGTACAAAGCAGGGAGTTGCATCATCACTGAAGTGGCAGCTTTATTTATTAAGAGTTAAGATCACCCAGACAACCATGCAGATGAATGTTAATGCCTGCATGAATAGAGGGTCTCACCTGCCCCCTCCCAAAAAAAGAATTTTAAAAACATTCATGTAAGAGCCAGATTAGATATACATGCCAAGTGGTAAAGTGGTAATAATGCTTTTTTCTAGAAAGTTCTATTTCAGCTGGAAGATTTTTTTTTGGGGGGGGGGGTTGCCTGCTTGAATGCTCTTTGCATATAACTACGTAATCTCTCTCTCTCTCTGTCTCTCTCTCTCTCTCACACACACACACACGTAGCCTTTTCTCTGATGTACTATATTTCTGTGTGCAGGGATTTATTTTACTTAAAGGTAAAGGACCCCTGACAGTTAAGTCCAGTCACTGAGAACTCTGGGGTTGCGGTGCTCATCTCACTTTACTGGCCGAGGGAGCTGCCGTTTGTCTGCAGACAGTTTTTCTGGATCATGTGGCCAGCATGACTAAGTCGCTTCTGGCGAAACCAGAGCAGTGCACAGAAACGCCATTTACCTTCCCGCCAGAGTGGTACCTATTTATCTACTTGCACTTTGACGTGCTTTCTGACTGCTAGGTGGGCAGGAGCTGGGACTGAGCAACGGGAGCTCACCCTGTTTCGGGGATTCAAACTGCCGACCTTCCGATCGGCAAGCCCTAGGCTCAGTCTCTCTCTCTCTCTCTCTCTCTCTCTCTCTCTCTCTCTCTCTCTCCAACATCTTCAAGTGTTTGGGATACTTGTGAGGATAAGACCATAAGGGACAAAAACTGCTTCATTTGACTGCTTCATTGATGGTTCAGGAGCTGTGATCCCTTGTTGCTATGCCATCGCCTGCTCAGCACCACATGGGCTTAAAGGATAGGTCAGACTCCAGGTCACTCCACTTCAATCCTTGGCTGAGCCAGCCTGCCAATAAGAGTGTTTGTAATCTTCAAGTGTGGTGCAGGAAGTATTAATGAAGAACACGTGTTTCTCCTTGAAACCGGATTCACTCCACTGATGGTGGTTCACATGTTACTAACTGGACTCATTATGAACTCATGACCGAGAGGTAGAAGGGTTTATATCCCTTTATCAATACCTTTAGCAGAGTTTTAACATAGCATGTTTAAAAGCAGCTTTAGTCTGCAGCTTGTGGCGATAGAGTCTTCCTTCTTCCTGCAAACTATGACAACACATAAACATATCCACTTCTACTTTTATTATGAACCGAAGCATGCATGAGTCCATACTGTATCCCCTTCTACTATTCGCTTGACCTTAGCCCAAGTTTGCAGTTTTTGTTTATTTATTACAGCACAGCACAAGGCACATCAGGGATGGCGGTGTAGAGCAGTGTTTCCTAGAGCAGGGGTCCCAGGATGTTCCAGGGGGGCCACAGGTAAAAATTCCATAAATGGCCACAGCACGAGGCATGGGGACCGCAGAGGGAAGTGAAGAAGAAAATTTTTTCTTCTTTTTTTAAAATCCTGATTGATTGGCCAATCAATCCTGATTTCTTTCCAGTGGGAGAGGGTGATTGCTGAGGCTCCCCTTTTGACCAGTAGAGCCTCCAATCCAGAACCCCCAGGTCAGGTAAGTGCAGTGGTGGGGTGGCAATGGGTAGGGCTGGGTGAGCCAGAGCTGCTTGTTGCTGCCGCCAGTGCTAGGCCTGGTGGCAGCCTGGGCCTGACTCTGCAAGGCATGGGGTGCAATCCATGCAAGCAGATCAGGGCCTTCGGATGTTGCCAAGGAGCGCAGGGCCCATCGGCAGCGTCGGCCCAGCTCTTCAAGGTGCGGGCTGGAGTCTAGCTGAGGGGGGGTCGTCTGGTGCTGCTGGCTTGCATCTACTGTAGCAAATAATGAAGTGTCTACTCAGAAGAAAGCCGCACTGAGTTCAGTGGGCCTTATGGGAGTAAGGTTAAGGGTGGGGCTATAGTATTTTTTCTAGGCAACCAGGACTCCTCCAGATAGCAATATCTTTTTTGCACCAAGTCAGTGAGGACCACTGGCTTTTTAATTCCCCCCTCCCCATATATAGAGAACTCCCTGTGCACCTTTTGGACTGTATCTGTAGCTTTCCCACTCTGTGTCAAATAGCTGGGGTCACAGAAGTGTTATTTACTTTTTATAATACATGGAAGATGGATCTCCCTCATGAGGTTCTGGACTCTCCTTCCTTGGAGGTTTCTAAGCAGAGGTTGGGTGGCCATCTGTCAGGGATGCTTTAGCTGAGTTTCCTACGCTGGAGGGGTTTGCACTCAAAAGATGACCCTTGGGGTCCCTTCCAGCTCTATGATTCTATGTTTTCCTGCTTCAACAATACTTCATTATGTTCCTATCATTTTATGTAAATGTATTTTTATAAATTAATATATATATACATAAAACAGGTTCTATTTACAAACAAAACATTTAAATAGCTACCTTTCTACCCGTAGGATGGGGAGGCATGGATGTAGCCAGAATTTTTGGGGGGGGGGCAGACCTAAGATTTGTATTAATTTGTATTGATTTTTACATATTTGGGGGGACAGCTGCCCTCACCCCCCTTTGGCTATGCCCAAGGAAACTAGGTCGGAAGGGAGCCATGGTTGGGAAAAGGTTGGGAAACACTGGTGTAAAGAGCCTAGTTGCTTCCTCAACAGCTCCTGGATTCTGACTGTGTTCCAGAAACAACCACACTCACTTACCTACAGGATAGGTACCCACCTGCAGTTGGGAATGGCCCAGCCTGTTTAGTGCTTTTGCCACAGCTTGATCTGCTGAAATCATTTCACTGCAGGAAAAAAATGTCTGCAGATCAAGGCACTCCTAAAAGCACAAGAAAAGGGCTCCCAGCCTTGTTGCCATCTTGCTCATTTTATCTTCCACATCATTATGACTGAAAAAGTATAAATATGTAAATAAAATTTTTCCTATACATACTGAGTTGGACAGGACACTGGTATTGTATCAGTAATACAGTTTTTACGTTATAAAGTTATAATGACTTTTTCTTTCTTTCTTTTTCTTTCTAGGCACACTTTCTCCGTTATTTTCAGTTCTTCTCTGGATAGCAGTAGGCATATGTACATTGCTGCTTTTCTTCTTCCCTGTTGGTATTCGTCCATTTCTGGTGTCTGTAATGCTCAGGTCCATATACACTATTGGCCTTGGGCCTACACTGATCCTTCTTGGTGCTGCTAACGTACGTACTTCAACAACAACAACAATTTATTATTTACACCCCGCCCATCTGGCTGGGTTTCCCCAGCCACTCTGGGCAACTCCCCACAGAATATTAAAAATATGATAAAGCATCAAACATTAAAAACTTCCCTAAACAGGGTTGCCTTCAAATGTCTTCTAAAAGTCAGATAGTTGTTTATTTTCTTGACATCTGATGGGAGGGTGTTCCACAGGGCGGGTGCCACTATTGAGAAGGCCCTCTGCCTGGTTCTCTGTAACTTCACTTTTCGCAGTGAAGGAACCACCAGAAGGCCCTCGGTGCTGGACCTCAGTGTCCAGGCCAAACAATGGGGTGGAGATGCTCCTTCAGGTATACTGGGCCGAGGCCGTTTAGGGCTTTAAAGGTCAGCACCAAACACTTTGAATTCTGCTCAGAAACGTACTAGGAGCCAATGTTGGTCTTTCACTACCGGTGTTATATAGTTTCGGCGGCTGCTCCCAGTCACCAGTCTAGCTGCCACATTTGGATTAATTGAAGTTTCCAGGTCACCTTCAAAGGTAGTAGTCCAAGCAGGAGATAACTAGAGCATGCACCACTCTGGCAAGACAGTCTGCAGGCAGATCGGATCTCAGTCTGCATACCAGATGAAGCTGGTAAACAGCTGCTCTGGACACAGAATTGACCTGCGCCTCCATGGACAGCTGCAAGTCCAAAAGGACTCCCAGGCTGTGCACCTGGTCCTTCAGGGGCACAGTTGCCCCATTCAGGACTAGGGAGTCCTCCACACCTGCCCGCCTCCTGTCCCCCCAAAACAGTACTTCTGCCTTGTCAGGATTCAACATCAATCTGTTAGCCACCATCCAACCTCCAACCGCTTCCAGGCACTCACAGAGGACTTTCACTGCCTTCACTGGTTATGATTTGAAAGAGAGGTAGAGCTGGGTATCATCCGCATGAACACTAATGAACATCCAGCCCAAACCCCCTGATGATTTCTCCCAGCGGCTGCATGTAGATAACAAGAAGCATCAGAGAGCATCAGAGAGAGGATGGAACCCTGAGGCACCCCACAAGTGAGAGCCCACAGGTCCAAACACTCATCCCCCAAGACTACTTTCTGGACACGGCTCAGGAGGAAGTAGCAGAACCACTGTATAACAGTGCCCCAGCCCCTCTAGACAATCCAGAAAGATGTCGTGGTCAATGGTGTCAAAGGCCGCTGAAAACTCCAGCAGAACTAGGAAACAGCTTTCACCTTTGTCCCTGGTCCGTCAGAGTTCATTGACCAGTGCAACCAAGCCAGTGTCAGTCCCATGATGAAGCCTGAATCCTGATTGGAAGGCATCCAAATGGCCCGCATCCTCTAGACGTGCCTGTAGTTGTTCAGCAACCACCTGCTTAATCACCTTGCCCAAGAATGGAAGATTTGAGACTGGGCAATAGTTGGCCATATTGGCTGGGTCCAAAGATGTTTTTTTAAGAAGCGGTTTAATAACTGCCTCTTTCAGCGTGGCTGGGAAGGCTCGCTCACAGAGGGAAGCATTCACCACCCTCAGAGCCCATCGCCCAGTCCTTCCTGGCTTGCTTTTATGAGCCAGGATGGGCAAGGATCAAGGAGACAGGTGGTCGGTTTCACTTGTCCAAGCAACCTGTCCACATCCTCGGAGGTAACTGACCCCGTGCAACTTGAATGCACAGGACTCTAGCACTTTCACGCCCGGGCCCTGCTCCTATGGTAGAGTCCACCTCTTTCCAAATCTGAGCAACTTTATCTGCAAAAAAACTGCAAAATCATTGCAGGAGATCTTGGGGTCCATACCATGTCTATGACACAGGTGGTTCTGTTACATTGTGAACCACATGAAGGAGTCTCCTGCTGCTGTTTTCTGCAGATGCAATAGAGGCAGTGAAGAAGGTCCTCTTCGCTGTCATTATCGCCACTTGGTAGGCTCAACATTGAGCTCTAACCCGTGTCTGGTCAGATTCAGAATGAGTTTTCCAATAATCACTTTATCTATAAAGTTGGCTGTTTGTCTCTTTTCCATTCATCTTGGGCCATTAAAAAACTAAGGTAGTAGGGTATACAAATAATCTGTTCAATTTCAAGCCTCAACTCAAAGAAAAGGGAAGGGTGAACACATTTGGGCTGCAAGCACATTCCTAGGCCTACTTTGCCCATTTCATTATGGAGTTTAAAACCCTGAAATTAAACTGTGCTATGCTTTTCTTTCCATTGGCTCATTTGAGATCTGTAGAACCACCAAACTGGGCATGGGGATCCTTTGCTGAAACAGAAACAGCTCTAACTGCCAGTGTAGTAGCTTCCATGATGCAATGCTTCTCCTGGTCAAAAGCTGCTTGACTGGTGGGGTGGAGCCCCATCACTAATGTCCCAGTGGCTGTATCACTGCTACTTACTGGGAAGCAAAGGAGCCAGGGAGGTCAGCGCAGTGCAGGCACACTTGTGGAGTCAATCCAGTGCTTCTGCTGGTGTGCCCTCACCATGCCAACTTCACCACTTCACCTCTCTCTGTCCTGGTAAACAGCAGCAACATAACTACCAGAAAGCTAGCATTACAGCTTCACCCCACCAGTTCAAGGTTTTTTTGTGGGCAGTTGGAGATAATATGTGGTGTTGGGGGGAAAATGTGAACGGTTGATAATGTGGAGTTGGAAAAACTTGGGAGGACAAATGGTCACGCTAAGCGTATGTGATTATTAAGCACTTAAATGCAGGGACAGCATGTACACAAATTATAGAAAAGTGGAATGCATTCAGTTTCCATACTTAAACCAAACTTCAATTTGGCCAGAACCTCCAGTTCTTCATCTCCATCTCTGAGCAGTAATGCTTTGTCACCTCCTTGTAAATACCCTTAAAATAGTTCTCTTTTTGTACCTGTTAGTTAATAAACTAAGGCAGATTAATAAATGAATCACCAGTAGATAAGAACTGTTGACTCTTATAGCCTTAAAAAACCCCACACAAATTAGTGTGGGGTGTCTGATAGGGAATTTGTGCAGTTGGAAAATCCGCTTAATAAAACCTCTGCGCTATGCATGCTCCACCAGTGTGCGCAGTGGTAACCCCCATGTAGAACGAAGATTGACTCTATATAAAGAGGGGAGATAATATGGTAATAATATGGTTAATATTGTACTCTAAATGTTTTCCTGGTGTGATATTCTAAAGAGATATGGTTCAGATTATTGAAGCATAGCAATTTTTGTCCACTCCCCCAGCTTTGTAACAAGATTGTATTTTTGGTGAGCTTTGTTGGGAATCGAGGCACATTTACTCGTGGATACAGAGCAGTCATCATGGATATGGCCTTCCTCTACCACGTTGCCTATGTCCTTGTCTGCATGCTGGGACTCTGTGTGCATGAATTCTTTTACAGCTTCCTGGTGAGTATATCTCTGGAGTGTGGCTGTTTTGCCAAAATGAAAAATACAACTCATTTGATTCATGTTAGATCTCAATCCTGGTGTTCTGACACTATTTGTAAGACGCTTGTGTTTGTCCACATATGCTGGTCATTAGTCACACCCATATTGCATTTTTAGATGTACAATTCAATCATCTTAGGTTGATTGACACCATGAAGGATGTGTTTCTTATTGGTTTGTGTGGGTAAAAAATATGTACATATTTTAATACCATTGATTAATAGCAATAGTAGTGATGCAAGTTTAAAGAACATCATTCTTTAAACTGACGTTCCCTCTTCCTTCTTTAAACAAGAACTTAAAACCATGTTCTGCTCATTTTTATTATTCACCTCTGTTTGCAGAATGTACTTTTTTGTGGAATACAACACATTCATTGAAGGCATCTCTGCAGATGCTTGGAAATGAAGTCATAATATTAGATCATATCACTTTTATCATTAAGGAAGGTGAGGCTGCCATCTCAGGCAGCAGATCTAGAGCATTGTTCATGGTGACAGAGGAGGAGATGGACAGATCTGATGCATGAGCATCAGTTCCATGCTCATGAAACAGGAAACCTTTAGCTGCATGGTAACAGATTTGCCTACTAGGCAAGTAGGCAAAGTGCCATTGAAATGAAAGGGTACTAAGCCCGTGTGTAGTAATATGTATTTGAATTGGATTTGGGCAGAGTACCTCACAAAGTATTTGTGAAGATAAAATGGAGGGGGGGTAAGTGTGTATGTCACTTTGAGTTCCTTGGATAATAGAATCATAGAACAGGGACTCTGAGGATCATATATTCAAACCCCCTGCAATTTTGGAGAATATAAAGCTGTCCCATATGGGGATTGAACCTGCAGCGTTGGTGTTATCAGCCAACTGAGCTATCCAGTGCACAGATGGGATATAAATTTAATAATAAATAAACATACAATATTAGTGAATGCCATTTGGGTTTTCTACCTGAGTAGCCAAAATGTTTTGAGCCAGCCTTATGTCTTTATCCCTTACTGTAGAGGTTTTCAACCTTTTGGAGTCCATGGCTCACTTGACCAACCACATTCTTTCTGCAGCTCACCTGTGGAATACAGGGAAATCCCTACTTACTTGGGAGTTCCATCCCAGGCCACCGCGCCCACCACCAGGACACCTCCCCTTCCTTCCTTGGCTTTGAAGGTTGCTGAGGAGCTCCATTTTGCTGTGTTATAACCCTCATAGGGTCTGAACACATTTGTTCCTGCTCGCAGTTGACCCAGCCCATACATCCCTGGTGCATCCATCAGTGCTGAAGCAACATTGGCAGCTTTTTAAAGCTTTTGCCATGGTCTAGTTTGCTGCATAAGAGTAGGTAGTTACATGAGGCAGTCAATGAGACTGGTGGAGCTGCAGCATTTTTAAGCTGCTGCTTCTGTTACCATGCAGCTAAAGGCTTCCTGTTTCACTTTGACTATCTTCATTTTAAGTATTGATGATTCACCCATAATACTGGATTTGTTAATAATCATAGTTATTGCATTACTAGTTATTACATGATTAAAGCACCTGTACTCGGGTGGAGTTCATGCAAAGCACTGAGCTATCTGTTAGTCCCCTGCATTACTCAGTCAGAAATGAGAGTGCATCCTACAACACACTCAGCTGCACATAGGCAGGGAGGATAGATCTTGGTGGGCAACCTGCCTTTCACAGAAGCTTGTCCTGCATTACTGATTTTCTCATTGAGAAATCTGTAAGTTTTTAATTGATCCTGGGATCCCCCAGATCAGAGTTTGAAAATGTCTGCACTATTGCATTACTTGAGTTCAGGTGGCAATCACTATAAGGAGCTCTGCTGATCACTTTTCTGTTTTATGTTGTGTGTCCCCCCCCCCCCCAGTTATTTGACTTGGTGTACAGAGAGGAGACTTTACTGAATGTAATTAAAAGTGTTACACGGAATGGACGCTCCATTATTTTGACAGCAGTATTAGCGCTCATCCTTGTGTATCTCTTCTCCATTGTTGGGTTCTTGTTCTTGAAAGATGACTTCATCATGGAGGTGGAAAGAACACCTATCACAGGTATTGCTCCTACTAGCAAAACTTGTTTCCACTGTAGTGTATTATAAATTCCAGATAGGATCCATCTCCATTCCAGTGAGAACAGAATGTTAGATAGATAATGGAGTCTTATTTGGGTAGTATCATTTTGTGAACTTTGCTCCTTCAAATCCTTTCTTTTCAGCACAGATTCATCATTTGTGATGCATAAGGCAAAATAGGTGTTTGATCAAATAAAGCTGATATATACGTCGTTTACTCACTTTAGAAATGTTAAATTAGTGTTTTACTCAACTCCATACATATTTATAAATGAGAATCAAATAATGTTTTCATCCTTGAAACTCTTTAAATATTCTGGATTTAAAAAGATGAAGCCTCAGCTCAGTGTCTGCCTTGTCATTCTTTGTGAATACTTTAATGATTTTTAAAAATTGATGTTATTTTCATATCTGACAGTTGTTTCTAGCTTTGAATATATTTCAACCTAACTAGATGGAGTTCTGTTTGATGTCAGTTCTGTAATTTAGGCAGAAGCAACAGTAAAATGCCTGTGATATATTGTAAATGTGAAACTCTGATCTCTTCATTACTGCCAGTGCTTTAGTCTTCTTCCTCAACAGTCTTCTTTCATTGTTTCTTCTGACACTAAGTGAGAGATTTGGTGACTTGTGGGTTTTATCATGGCCAGAACACACAATTATTTGGGAGTTCAAATGTTATTTACATAATTGTTGTTAAGTAAAACAAAGGTAGAGAGATATCTCAAGCTGTCTCGTACAAATTAATAAAGCAACAAAAGACTTTTATCCACAGATTTTGCAATGTATTTAAATTTAGGTCCTTGATCAAGTGAGTATATCTGAAACCGAAATTTGGTTCCAAAATGTGAAATTGTCAGCCTATTTCTGTCTTAATTTTTAATGTGTCTGCTGATACCCTGTACATATATTTTTGCAACAAATCATTGCATTGCCAACATTTTGTTCTTTGTTCTCTCAGAAAGTGGCACTGTTCCTACCACAAGATTAACAGCAATGATGGATACATGTTCAAAGGAGAACTGTAGTACTACAATACCAGCATTAAAATTAGGTTGGTAGAATGCTCACAAAACATTTTCTGTTTTTCCCTGAGCAGGTATCTGCTGCTTAGTTAGACTAAAATGAGATTATATGCAGAACACATAGTTGCCCCTAAAAGCAGCCACCATGTGTATCCTCCTCTCCTCTGCCCTGTCTCTGCATAATGTCCAGAAAAAGAAAAAAAAAAAGTATTACATAATCACAAGGAGAGTTTCTC
The DNA here is from genome assembly GCF_965112155.1 of Podarcis liolepis. Classification (NCBI taxonomy): domain Eukaryota; kingdom Metazoa; phylum Chordata; class Lepidosauria; order Squamata; family Lacertidae; genus Podarcis; species Podarcis liolepis. Next base: position 74,542,438 of record NC_139562.1, on the reverse strand, counting down.
TGTCAGTGCATCATTTCATTAGCTTGAAGGGATGGGGGAAATTCTCAACACAATGATGTTATGTCAGGCATTTTATTCTACCACTCATTACTGAAAGTGGAGGTGTTTGTCTGCCAGTTTGGCAGCAACCACATGTTCTCTACATTTGTCTAGTTCTGCCATTAGTCAAAAGCTTAGTGGAGTCCTGTATCATGTACATACATGTGTTCCATCCACAGATGAAGAACCAGATGAGGATGGGATTGAGAGGACATGTGACACTCTGCTAATGTGTATTGTGACAGTTCTGAACCAGGGCCTGAGAAATGGTGGTGGAGTGGGTGATGTGCTCCGAAAGCCTTCTAAAGATGTAAGCATTTTGTATGATGTAGCTTCATGCTCAAGCATGCTAGATAGATAGACAGACAGATGCCTTTCAATTTTATTTGGAGTGTTTTAAAGGGAGTGCCTTGATCCCATTCCTTGCTTTGGCTGGATAATACCCATATTCACTTAATAGATTTTCATGTCACCAAGCTAATTCGTCAGTGTAAACCAAACCAGATGCAACAGAACAACCATGGGTAGTTGTGGGGTGGGGTTTATTTTTTAATGTGGAAATATCATACATATTTCCTGCTGCATCAACATAAAATGAACAGGATGTAATTGCTTGGCCTGAATGGATGCTCTGAAAACACAGATGATCCAAAGTAAATGTTTCTCAGCTGGGTGCAAATTGACATCACGTAGAAACATTATTGTCATTTCAGGAACCCCTCTTTGCTGCTCGAGTTGTCTATGATCTCCTGTTTTATTTCATTGTCATCATTATTGTCCTGAACCTAATTTTTGGAGTCATAATCGATACATTTGCAGATCTCCGAAGTGAAAAACAAAAAAAGGAGGAAATCTTGAAGACAACCTGTTTCATTTGTGGTATGTGTTAGCGAGCTATTAAATTGGGTGAGGGGAAAGCAGTGTTAAAGAGTTTTATTTAAGCTTATTCCTTTCCGATAGTAAACCAAATGGCAGTCAAAATATCACATCGATGTTCACTTGCTCTAGAACCTAAGTTAGTCTTGTGTTGTCATTGCTACTAATAACTTATGTTCGGGTGCTTTCTGTTATTACCTGATTAATCCAGTATGAAGGGTCTGTGGTCTGGTTCTCCAAACAACATGTATGTAACTGAATTATTTCAAAATAAAAAAAATCCTTCCAGTAGCACCTTAAAGACCAACTAAGTTAGTTCTTGGTATGAGCTTTCGTGTGCATGCACACTTCTTCAGATACACTGAAAGTTTTTTTTGTTTTTTTGTTTTTTTATTTTGACTATGGCAGACCAACACGGCTACCTATCTGTAACTGAATTATTTCAGACCTGTTTACGTACAAGCTGTGCACGCCAACCCTACCTACCCACCCCCACCAACCCCAACCCCTTTGGCAAGCCCTGCTTTACACCTCGTCAACCCCTTGCCCAAACCATCACAGTTTGCCCAGTCCAGATAAGATAGAGGCATTACATGTTCTCAGGTCCAAAAGGTAAGGAGATGACCTGTTCCAGACAAGGTTGCACTTCCTTTGAAGGAGCAGATTATTAACAGTGATACTTTTGGAACCAGCATTATCACTGGAGGTCCAGAGGGGTTTGGTGACTAAGATTGGCTGTTTCCAGCTACAGCTGGCTCACTAGTTATGGACCCTTTTAAGACAGAGATGATGGCCACTGTTCTCCGTGGTCTTGCAACCTTCAAATTGCAATGCCAATGAAGATGCTTTGGAAACTTCATCTGAACCAGAATGCAGTGGAAAGGTTACTGGCTGGGGTGATCTCTAGAACCCAAATAACTCCTATTCTAAATCAACTGCACTGGGTGCCAGTTTATTTCTGAGCCCAATTCAGGTTGCTCACATTGGTATTTGAAGCCCCGCATGATGTGGGCCACAAATATCTGAAAGACTTCCTCCTTTCCCAGAGACCACCCTGGGTGTTAAGGTTGGGAATTCAAGGAGTGGCAAAGAGCTCAGCAGAGGACTTTCTCTGTGGTAGCCCCTACAGAGGTGTGTCTAGAATCATCATTATTCAGCTTTTGCCATATGCTGCAGATGCACCTTTTTACCCTTACCCTTGACAGTTAAAAAATATTTTTGTAGGCTTCTTGAAAAGTGTAAATTAACCTGATGAGTTAGTTGGTTTGTTGTGTGGTTTTTTTAAAAAAAGTATTCTGGTGGTGTTTTAACTTTACCTTGGTAGGTAATAAATCTTAGAAATAAGTAGGGTCATTGGCAAGCTAGTCTGCATGGAACACTTGAACACGCAAGACAGGTATATTGAAGGTAGCCGTGTTGGTCTGCCATAGTCAAAATAAAAAAATTCCTTCCAGTAGCACCTTAAAGACCAACTAAGTTAGTTCTTGGTATGAGCTTTCGTGTACATGCACACTTCTTCATGCACACGAAAGCTCATACCAAGAACTAACTTAGTTGGTCTTTAAGGTGCTACTGGAAGGAATTTTTTTATTTAGGTATATGGAAGTATCAGTTATGCTTATATTAGAATTTTTAGGTTGAAATACTGTGGAAGCCAGGGACGCAGGTGGCACTGTGGGTTAAACCACAGAGCCTAGGACTTGCCAATCAGAAGGTCGGCAGTTGCTCCTGTTGCTCGGTCCCTGCTCCTGCCAACCTAGCAGTTCGAAAGCACGTCAAAAGTGCAAGTAGATAAATAGGTACCGCTCTGGCGGGAAGGCAAATGGCGTTTCCATGCCCTGCTCTGTTTCGCCAGAAAGTGGCTTAGTCATGCTGGCCACATAACCCAGAAGCTGTACGCAGGCTCCCTTGGCCAATAAAGCGAGATGAGCGCCGCAACCCCAGAGTTGGTCACAACTGGACCTAATGGTCAGGGGTCCCTTTACCTTTTTACTGTGGAAGCCAAAAAGTGGAGTGCTTGAGTCTTCCTAGAGATGGGCAAACTTTCCCCATCTTGTTTCTGAATTGGCTTGTTCTTTCCAGCATTTTCAGAGAATTCTTATTAAGAGTTATCTGAAATCTTTGAAAGTGCTGGCTCATTTCAAATACTTAGCAGCCCTCTATTGCTGCTCCCACTTTCACAAAATCATTGTTGCTGAAAGGTAAGTTTCAGGGGATGAGGACGAAGGGAAAGGGGATATTTGGCAAAGATCCAGACATTTATAATCCTGGCTGAAATTCAAAGGGATTTTCATTCGGATCATAAAACATTTGCTGTTTCCCAGGTCACCAACCTAAGTTCTGAAACTCAACATCATCACTTGTTCGTCATCATCTATTGTTATAGAAGCTATTCCTCTGAGAAATTGGATAGTGAGCATTTGGGCAGCCTGGTAGATTTTATCTTCATTTCCATCCCCTTTATTTTAGAGAAGCCTAGAATAAAATTTAAAATACTAACGGACGCAAAGGAAAGAGGTGGATTTGCCCTGCCAGACTTTAAACTTTATTATGAATCAGCAGCTTTTTGCTGGTTGAAAGAATGGCTGCTTCTTGAAAACACAGACATTTTGGATTTAGAAGGTTTTAATAATGTATTTGGATGGCATGCATATTTGTGGTATGATAAGGTCAAAGCACACAAAGCATTTAAAAATCATATTGTCAGGAAAGCATTGTTTAATGTCTGGATAAGATATAAGGATTTATTGGAAAACAAAACCCCAAGGCGGCTGTCACCGATGGAAGCGAAAGCTCAGAAAAAGCTCAATATGGAGGCCAAATGGCCGAAATATTGGGAAATTCTGGAACAAGAGGGAGATAGACTGAAACTGCAGAGTTTTGAGAAACTAAAAAATAAAGTGCGAGACTGGCTTCATTATTATCAGATAATGGAGGCATACAATTTGGACAAGAAAATTGGCTTCCAGGTGGAAAAATCAAAATTAGAAACAGAACTGCTAGAACCCAAAACTAAGATTTTGTCAAAGATGTATAACTTGCTGTTGAAATGGAATACTCAGGATGAAACGGTGAAATCAGTTATGATTAAATGGGCACAAGATGTTGGACATAACATAATGATGGCTGACTGGGAACAGTTATGGACCACAGGTATGAAGTTTACGGCATGTAATGCCTTAAGAGAGAATATTATGAAAATGATTTACAGGTGGTACATGACACCAGTCAAGCTTGCAAAAATCTATCATTTGCCCGATAATAAATGTTGGAAATGTAAAGAAACTGAAGGTACATTCTTTCACCTTTGGTGGACGTGCCCAAGGATTAAGGCTTTCTGGGAGATGATCTATAATGAAATGAAAAAGATATATAAATATACCTTCCTGAAGAAACCAGAGGCCTTTCTCCTGGGCATGGTCGGTCAATTGGTGCCAAAGAAGGACAGAACTGTTTTTATGTATGCTACAACAGCAGCAAGAATACTTATTGCAAAGTATTGGAAGACACAAGATTTACCCACTCTGGAAGAATGGCAGATGAAGGTGATGGACTATATGGAATTGGCGGAAATGACTGGCAGAGGCCGAGACCAGGGAGATGAGTCGGTGGAAGAAGATTGGAAGAAATTTAAAGACTATTTACAGAAATATTGCAAAATTAATGAATGTTAGAATGATGTCTGAATGAAGTTAAGTGGTTTTAGCAATGTTATTAAGGTGTATGTAAAAATGGATTGTTAACAGATGAAAATTTAAAGTTATAATTTATTAAGTTAAAGGATTAAGATAAAAACAAAGAGGGAAGGGAATTGCTGAATTAATTAATAGAACTGGAATACAAAAAAGGGAGGTGTGAGGAGGTCAGGGAAGTAAGGAAATGAAATGTAAGGTACGGAAAGATTGATGTGTGTTTTTTTTAAAATGCTTATTATCTTTTTTCTGTATTTTGTATTTTTTTTTTCTTTCTTTTCTCTTTTTCTCTTTTTATTTATGTAATCTTTTCTTTGAAACTTTAATAAATATCATATATTTTAGATTTCTTTCTTATTGTACATCATCTGGAGCCTTTTCTTTTTTCTTTTTGCAAAGACGGAAAACAAATACAGTGGTGCCCCGCAAGACGAATGCCTCGCAAGACGAAAAACCCGCTAGACAAAAGGGTTTTCCGTTTTTGAGCTGCTTCGCAAGACGATTTTCCCTATGGGCTTGCTTTGCAAGACGAAAACGTCTTGGGAGTGTTCCGATTTTTCCCCGCTCCCCCCTTTTTCTAAGCCGCTAAGCCGCTAATAGCCTTTTAGCCGCTAATCCGCTAAGCCTTTAATAGCCGCTAAGCCTTTAATAGTCGCTAAACCGCTAATAGCGCTAAGCCGCTAAGCCGCTAATAGGGTTGCTTCGCAAGACGAAAAAACCGCTAGACGAAGAGACTCGAGGAACGGATTAATTTCGTCTTGCGAGGCACCACTGTACTAGAAATAAATATCATATCTGATATATGCCTTAATGAAATTGTTGGTCTTGAAGACTCTGCTTTTACACTGTGTGTGTGTGTGTGTGTGTGTGGTAGTTTCCCCCCCAAGAACTTGTAATTAAGACAAGTGTTGACAAGATGATGGAACTAATGAAATATTTTTGGTGTGTGTCTCCTTTTTTGCAGGGCTTGAGCGAGACAAATTTGATAATAAGACAGTTTCCTTTGAGGAGCACATAAAGGCAGAACACAACATGTGGCACTATTTATACTTCATAGTTCTGGTCAGAGTGAAAGACCCAACAGAATACACTGGTCCCGAAAGTTATGTGGCTCAAATGATTGTGGTGAGTCACTTTTATATAAGTCTTACTTCAGAGAGGTGGGCCTTTCAGGTGTTGCTTACCTAGCACCATAATTACATATTTTAGGCACCAAGTGCAAAACGTCCTCTTTACCCAGGCCTTTTAATGTGGGGGGATGGACAGTTATTATTAATTTTTCCTGTGATAGTTTTATTGGATTTCATTATTATTATTATTAGTAGTAGTAGTAGTAGTAGTAGTAGTAGTAGTAGTAAATTATGTTTTATTGTTGTACACTGCCCTTGGATCTTCAGATAAAGGGCGGTATATACATTGAATAAACAACAACAACCACAAGAACTGTGAGAAGCCGCCAACTGTATAGTTACAAAGGTATTTAAATGCATTTGCTCAAGGCAAAGGCCCAGCACTGGGCATAATGAAAATATGAAGGCAAAGTTCACAGTTACCCTCAGGCTCCTGCACTCTCATACTCAGTATGCTTATCCAGTTTGTAAGTCTCTTTTTTTTTGTCCTGAATCACTGGCTGATGTTTCATAAAAGAGAAAAATGCCCACTGCCAAGCAACAGTACAAAGAAAGAATAGAGGTCTCCACTTCTGCAATGCATAGAACTATTCCAATAGTATGATGTGCAAAAATGACAACAGCATGAAACTGAGTTTGGTAGCCTGTGAAAGCTGTCCAGACATTTTGAAGTCACTCTGTGTGCAAGCCTCATTGTCCCAAGGATGCAGCTATTGGGAGGTAGGAGACTTGGGAACTCCCAAGATACAGCTGCTGTTTTTCTGACACACTTCATGCAGATAAATTGTAGTTGTAAAGGTCAGACCTTTCTTTCTCCTTGCGTTTCAGCCACCCCCACCCCCACCCCGAGAGATCTGTAAAAGCCTTGAAGGGTAAGAAACTGCGTTAGACTTGGTCACATGGGGGCAGTTAGACTCATGTACATCATCTTGATCTTTTATTGCTTGATTTGTCAATTCTTAACTTGACTTAAGGGGCCTTAGCATAGTGATTGAGCCCATACTTTGCATGCAAAAGTTGCCTGGTTATGGTGCCTGGCATCTCCTGTTAAGAGGACTGCAGGCTGCAGGTGATGGGAAAGATCCCTTTGTGCCTGAGACCCTGGAGAGTCACTACAGATCAGTCAAGAGTATACAATACTGAGCTGCCTGGACAAATTATCTGATCAGGAAGAAGGCAGTGTCCTAGGTTCCTAACCTAGCTGTATCTAAGACCTTCACCAGTGGGCAACATCTTCACAAGCATATTTTTCATGGATCCCTTTAAAACATGCAAGTGGTGAACAGAAAAAGATTAAACACCAGCACTGGATTAAGACAAAAGATAATATTGGGGGCAAATCTAGCATAATTTTGAATCTTGTATCATTCCCTGGAGAATATTTGGCTAAATGGCTTCCCCTGCCATTTTATCACCTGCAGATTTTGGTCACAAATGTGATTCAATTTTAGTATTGTTTAGTAGCACTTTTACATTATTGAAGGAAGCACTGGGCTTTTATTCTTCCTCACTTCACCCACCATTTCTTTCATTATTTCAATGTGAACTAACAGTAGTATCATTAAGTGTATCTCTAGTGCCCGCAGTTGGAAATTACTGGTGCAATGCACTAATGCACGGGGAGGCAAACTAAAGCCCAGGGGCCAAAACTGGCCCAATCGCCTTCTAAATCTGGCCTGTGGATGGTCCGGGAATCAGCGTGTTTTTACATGAGTAGAATGTGTCCTTTTATTTAAAATGAATCTCTGGGTTATTTGTGGGGCATGGGAATTCATTCCCCCCCAAAAAAAAAATACTCCGCCCCCCCCCCAAGGTCTGAGGGATAGTGGACTGGCCCCCTGCTGAAAAAGTTTGCTGACTCCTGCACTAATGTACTTTTCATTAGTGCTAATGGTGGGATCTCTGGAGTTGAGCCCCTAAAATATTAACAAAGTCACAAAGGCCTCTATGTACTCCATGCTTTGAGTATGAAAAACCAATTTTGGAAGTTTAATGACTTAAAATGTTGGCAGTAGATTGCTGGGTTTTATTTGATACTCTCCCTGGAATGAGCTATGTTGTGGAATATATTGTTTGAGTGGGAATGCTGTACTAAACATAAGTCCAGTTTAAAGAGAAGCACATGGTATTAGCTTTTTAAAAGTGGTGGATGGATTCTTCAGCCCAGCTTCATGGTCTGCATCAGAAATAATTTGAGGATACCAGATTCTGCTGCTCTGTGCACATAGGACATTCCCTCCACTGAGTCTCCCAGGCCACTGGTTCCTTCCTTTTCCCTTGCCTGGATCCTGCAGCATTGAGGGAAACTCTGTGGGATGTGTCCTGGCCTCCTTCACCTTGCCATGAATGGGCAGCTGTAAGAAAAGTGTCGACATAATCACAATGGTGCAGAGAGCTCAGCAGCTGGGATGGGGACCTGCTCTGAAACGTGTAAGCTGCTTGCCAGGGTGGGGGAACTCTGGCAACTTTGTAGTCAGAAAAGCAGGTGAGAGCAGGGATGCCAGGGACCAGCCTAGCCGGTGGCAGCTGCAGCACCACTTGCGCCTACTGCAGGCTAGAGAGTGGCTGGGCTGGCAGCAGTAGTGGCTGCATTGGCATAATCCCATTTCTACGCACATTTACTTGGCGATAATTCCCACCTTCTCCCGAAGAAGTAAGTTGAGATGAAGGGACTTGAGGCAGGAATGCGGAGGGACCGTTCACCACATCAGCAAGACCACAAAAGATACAAAAAAATGGGGTGGAGGGAGTTCACACTAACATTGCCAGAGCTTTCTTTTCCCCCTCCTCATTCTTTGCTCCTCCAAAATGCAGATGAGGATAGACCCAGTCCTAGCAGTGAAAAGGAAAGTGCCTTCTGTTTGTGCCCTTGACAGCTTGCTCATTTTCCATTAATAGCACCACAAATCAGAAGCGATGGGCAGTTTTATTTGGCCATGCTCCCTGCTCCCTCTCATAAAGTGCTTAGTCACCTCCATGGTGCCAAAGCATGTGCGTGCATCAATGTGAAGTCACGTCATGACATCATGTGATGTGGTGCACACGTGCTGGGCACCCATAATCTGGGGCCCAAGTTGGCGCTACTGTCTCCGTCAATGCCACCGTTGTTAGTCCTATTTTATTTATTATTATTTTTTAATCCATTTTTAAAAATTAATTTTACACATTTCATACCAAAGACTACAAATAAAATAAAGACTAAAATGATGGTTAAAAATCTGGAGAGGAATGCAATAGAGCAATTAGAACAGAAGTGTGGAATTAAAGTAGCAAAAAAAGTAAAATACCTAGGGATCTTGTTAACAATTAAAAATATTAATTTAATTAGTGATATTACACCTCAATATGGAAAGAAATTAAAAGAGACCTGGATATATGGAATAGATTAAAGCTGTCCTGGACCGGGAGAATGGCAGAGATTAAAATGAATATTCTTCCAAAGATGTTATTTCTCTTTCAAACGATCCCTGTGATTAAGGGGTCATCTCAGTTTAAGGATTGGCAAAAAACCCTATCAAGATTTATTTGGCAAGGAAAGAGACCAAGGATCAAATTTCAATTATTAACAGACCGGAAGGAAAAAGCAGGGTTTTCAGTACCAAATTTGAAACTATGTTATGAAGCATCCTGTTTATGTTGGATTAAGGAATGGATCATCTTGGAAAACATGGACTTGTTGGATTTGGAAGGGTACAATAATAGATATGGATGGCATTCTTATTTGTGGCATAACAAGGTGAAAGTCCATAAAGGTTTCATGAATCATATTTTTAGAGGTGCCCTGTATGAAGTTTGGGGAAAAAATAAAAATTTACTAGAAAGAAACACACCCAGGTGGCTACCACCGATAGATATATTAACAACAAAAAAACTGAATATGGAAGGAAAGAGAATAACATATGAAGACATATTAGTAAAAATGGAGAGTGGATGGAAAATCAAAACATATGAGGAATTAAAAGATGGGTTAACAGGGTGGTTACAATACCATCGGGTAAATGGATTATGGAATGAGGATAAAAAATTAGGATTTAGTGAGAAAAAATCTAAATTCCAAATAGAAATTTTGGAAGGAAGAACAAAACTTTTATCCAAGATGTACAATTTCCTGTTGGAATGGGATACCAAGGGCGAGTTGATAAAAGAAGTGATGGTAAAGTGGGCAATTGATTTTGGTTACAACATAGAATACGATAAATGGGTAAATTTATGGAACAAAGGGATGAAATTTACAGCATGTTCCACTTTAAGGGAAAACCTGGAAAAACTGATGTACCGGTGGTATGTTACCCTGCTCAAATTGGCAAAAATGTACAAAATGGGTAACAAAGCCTGTTGGAAATGTAAACATAAGGATGGGGATCTCTACCATATGTGGTGGGTATGTGACGAAATGAAATTTTTTTGGGATCTAATATATAATGAACTTAAGAAACCTTTTAGGTACACTTTCCCGAAAAAACCGGAGACATTCTTATTAGGGATAATAGGGGACGAAATAAAAAAGGAGGATCGTACATTATTCCAATAATGGTGGCAGCTAGGGTTCTTGTAGCCCCAAAATGGAAGTCACCGGAGATCCCAACAGTTATGGAATGGCAGGCTAATTTTTTTGAATATACGGAATTAGCGAAAATGACATATAAAATCCGCAGCCTTGGTAGGCTTCCAGGCCTCGGTGGAGACCTTGCAGAGGCAGCGGAGGAGGAAGTGGGGCCACTTCTGTCAATCAGTCATGTCCTAGAGAAATCAGGACTATTGGCAGGTGTGATATTATAAATGAACAATCCTATTTCCATAATAACTTTTCTTGTCTAGGGTGTTTGGCAAAGTGGTTTAATTGACTTTAAGAAAACATTGCAGGACCTGCTAACATGTTGGTTTGGGATCATTTTTGTTTTAACATCTTATAATTTTAGTTATGTTAATTGCCAGTTGTTGTGATGATTACTTATTCTATGCCAAACTAATTTAAATGCAGACATGTGCCTGAAAAGCTTTGGTTGGATGCAGTGGCGTAGCGTGGGTTGTCAGCACCCGGGGCAAGGCAAATAATTTGCGCCCCCTAACCCATGGATCTGCGCCCCCTAACCCCCAGATGTTGCGCCAGGTGCGGCCGACCCCCCCTGCACCCCCCCACGCTGCGCCATTGCTCCCATCCTCTCATAGCTGGAGGTGCCGGCGACTCAACCTGGGGGCCTTTTGCAAGGAAAGCAGCGCTCTCCCATGCAGCCACGAACTGTAGTAGACCGGCTCTTTTGAGAAGCAAGGCGGCCTCGGCTGAGGGACGTGGCTGGTCTCTGCAGGGGAAGGAAAGGAAGAGACCGTGGGGTCTTTTTCTTCCAGGCATCCGTCCAAGAAGGAGTGCCTGCCTCTGGTTTAAACCTCGCTCACCAGAAGAGTTGCAGATCCAGCCGGGGCCGCGCGCGCTTTCCTGAGCGGGAAAGCAAATGCGGGGGAAAGTCTCCTGAGAGGCGCCCTCCCTGCTCTCAGAATGGCGGGATGATGAGAGGCGCCCTCTAAGAGACAAGAGACCTGGGAAATCCACCTCCCACTGAACTGAGCTGGGGTGGGGTGGGGGGGACTTAATTGGAAAGAGGATCGCAGCTTCCTCGAAGGGAGCTTTTGACCTTGAAGCTTGCTGCTGGCAGGGTGGCTTTTTGCGGTCGCCCCAATTTGGGGCGCAAATACCCGGCGGCTTCGCCCCCAACCCCAACCCCAACTTGGGGGGGCGCGTGCGCGTTTCCGCCTGACTCTCTCCCTCGCCCCCTCCCCGGAGCGTTGCAGTGAGAAAGGGAGAGTCTCCCGCTCGGCTGCCGCTGTTTCTCTCCACGTGTCCGCCGCCAGAGGCAGCAGCGTCGGCGGCGGGCGGCCGTGCCTGTGTGAGCAAGTCTGGCGGCGGAATGGTGGTGAGGTGCTGCGGCTGCCGCCGGGCCCTGGTGGTGGTGCCTCCCGGCGTGCTCTGCCTAGGCGCGGCGCTCAGCGGGCTCTTCAGCTTCGGCTTCTTGGCCGCGGCCCTGGTGCTACAGCCTGCGCCCGAGGCTCTTCGGAGACTCCGGAGGCGGCGAGCGCGCCCCCTCAGATGTTGCGCCCGGTGCGGCTGGCCCCCCTTGCACCCCCCACGCTACGCCACTGGTTGGATGTGAAATTGTCAGCATGTCAGATGGAGAGCTGGTGCCTTGCCTTGCCTTGTCATATTGGAGGATATGGGAGTACAGTTTCACTTAAAATCTTTTGAAATACATAAAGCATAGATGCAAGCATGAAAAATGAGGATATGAAACACCAGAAATGAAGCATTCATTAAGATTTTGGCGTGGGAAACAATCTGAAGTGATGCAACATGTGCTGAGTTTGCATCCATAAAGTGTGGCACACTTTTAAATGCTTTATAACTACTGCAGTTTCCACCTAAGATAGGCTGCAATCTTGATAAGCCTATCATCCTGGCCTACTTTGCACATTAAGCCAGTGTTTTTGAAATATTTTGAGCTCAGACAATTTTATGATTCTGTGATTCACTCTCATTTCTGCCCTCTCCAAAACCATTTTTGCTGTTGTTGGCATCTGCCTGTCTCGAAACACAATGGAGTGACGTCGCCAGGGGTGACGTCAAAATGCTGCATTAGCAGCACTGAAGTGACCTCCCCGGGGTATAAGCTTGGGCAATGTCTATGGAGTTCCTGGGCTGCCCCAATGACAACGCCCCCTCTCAGCCTCGCTGGTGCAGTCCAAAGGAAAGTAGAGCAATCCGTTTGGCACCAACTTGGATGCAGGAGTTGCCAGAATGAGGCATACAAGGCGCCATTAGGTCTTAGGGACTTCTCCTGAAGGCAGTAGAAGTTTAGCATCAGAGTTTTCCTTCTTCTAGATGGACTACCTTCCCAGGTTGACAACCCCCTTCTGCCCCTCACTTCCCATCTGCTTTCCACCTACAGGGAAATGCAATTAAAACAAAGTAGCAGCACTTCCCAAATCATAGAATCATAGAGTTGGAAGAGACCACAAGGGCCATCGAGTCCAACCCCCTGCCAAGCAGGAAACACCATCAGAGCACTCCTGACATATGGTTGTCAAGCCTCTGCTTAAAGACCTCCAAAGTAGGAGACTCCACCACACTCCTTGACAGCAAATTCCACTGTCAAACAGCTCTTACTGTCAGGAAGTTCTTCCTAATGTTTAGGTGGAATCTTCTTTCTTGTAGTTTGGATCCATTGCTCCGTGTCCGCTTCTCTGGAGCAGCAGAAAACAACCTTTCTCCCTCCTCTATGTGACATCCTTTTATATATTTGAACATGGCTATCATATCACCCCTTAACCTCCTCTTCTCCAGGCTAAACATGCCCAGCTCCCTTAGCCGCTCCTCATAAGGCATTGTTTCCAGGCCTTTGACCACTTTGGTTGCCCTCCTCTGGACACGTTCAGTTTGTCAGTGTCCTTCTTGAACTGTGGTGCCCAGAACTGGACACAGTACTCCGGGTGAGGTCTGACCAGAGCAGAATACAGTGGCACTATTACTTCCCTTGATCTAGATGCTATACTCCTATTGATGCAGCCCAGAATTGCATTGGCCTTTTTAGCTGCCGCGTCACACTGTTGGCTCATGTCAAGTTTGTGGTCAACCAAGACTCCTAGATCCTTTTCACATGTACTGCTCTCAATCCAGGTGTCCCCCATCTTGTATTTGTGCCTCTCATTTTTTTTGCCCAAGTGCAATACTTTACATTTCTCCCTGTTAAAATTCATCTTGTTTGTTTTGGCCCAGTTCTCTAATCTGTCAAGGTCGTTTTGAAGTGTGATCCTGTCCTCTGGATTGAGATAACTGTGGGGCAACCAATAAAGTATTGTTATAGATTGGGGGGCCCTCCCTAAACCCTAGAAATTAATAAATTGTAGAATTTTGATTATTTGGAGTATTGAAGTGAAGATTGTAGGACAGTGGAAAAATACCGGCTAAGCTTCCTTTCCAAGCCAGGGCCACACTTGGGATAGGGGCATTAACATGACAAAAGGTGCTGATGGCCCATCTGAGAGGAATTCTTGGGCCTGGGCAGATAGAGGTTGCTATGGTGATGGGGTGTGTGTTTGAGGTGTCAGGTAAAGAGAGTCTTTAGAGCAAGAGGTGCTGGGAAGAAGGGAGAGAATAGGCTGAGATCCATCTTGGGCCAACCCACACTCGGAAAACCAGTTACAGGTAGGTAGCCGTGTTGGTCTGCCATAGTCAAAATAAAAAAAATCCTTCCAGTAGCACCTTAAAGACCAACTAAGAACTTAGTTGGTCTTTAAGGTGCTACTGGAAGGAATTTTTTTATTCGGAAAACCAGTTCATTATGCTGCCAAGTGTAAATCGGACAGGGAGCTTAAGCCAATGACAAGTGTGTCTGTATGATGCAAACATTTCACATTTTTCATTCTCGCAAGCCTATGGCAGCTGCCGACCCACCAGCAGCTGCCATGTGGCTGGGAGAATATCTCAATGAGCCAACAACATGGGCAGGCACCAGTCATGTGAGTCATCTCACAGGAACTGCCTACAGATAAGCAGCTACCAGTTGGCTTGGAGAACAGATAAATTCCTAATCCTGGGTCCTCTACAGTCAGAGTCACTGAGTTGGACGAATCCTTGAGAAATCATTCAGACTATCACCCCACTCCACTCCACCCCATCTCATTTTATATTTAAGTCACAACTAACATTTTTCTACTTGTGTGTGTGCAGGAAAAGAATTTAGATTGGTTCCCTCGGATGAGAGCCATGTCCTTGGTCAGCAACGAAGGTGACAGTGAACAGAATGAAATCAGAAACCTGCATGAGAGATTGGAGTCCACCATGAGCCTGGTCAAGCAGCTTTCCAGTCAACTAGCTGAGCTTAAAGAACAGGTTGGTTGGTTCTTTGTTTATTTATATTTTACATAGCAGAGTTTGAGTAGACAGCTTCATGCATGTAAAAAGAATTAACCTCTCAGCTAGATCCCAGTGGGGTTCTTCCAGTAAAAATCACTTTTTGTCAGAAGTCTTAATCCAGCTTCACAGAAATTAAACGCAATAGGTAGTAAAGAGGAAATTTCCATAGAGCTAACATTCTGGTTGATTAATCTCATTAATCAATCAGTGAGTTGTCTTTTATGCATTGTTGAAGCCAAGGCGCTGTGGACCTGATTGGTGCCTAAATGGGAGACATGGGGAGCTTTCTGAAGAAAGAGTGGGATGTAAAGAGGTATCAAATGATTGAGTAGTCAGTTACATAAAATATATTTCACTGTTAACGAAGACATCATTATAAATCCCACTTTTATATAGCTGTCAATGTAGGGGTTTTTTAAAAAATAAAAAGCTAACATTTATTGTTAGAAGGGGAAAGTACATTTTTCTGTGTATCACAGTTACACACCAGAATCAACGTTAGTCTCAAGCATGCCCTTACCTCTCAGCCACACCAATTACAACTTACATTTATCTATTATAATTGGCTCCCATCAAGTAACACAAAGGTGGCTAACCCCCTTGCCTGGGGCAGGCAAGCAAATTTTTATAGACCCCCAGCATACCCACCCACCTGATTTTGGTAGCAGTGGCAAAAAGCAAACTAAATAAAAACTGTATTTGAAACTCTCCATCCAGTCCAACCATGATGGGAATGCAAATTGCCATTATGGGGTAGACAAAATATTTGGACCATTCCCAAATCAAGACCCCCAAGCAAGGCTGTCCAGGGCACTTTGGCAATTCAGGTGTTTTAAAAAATGCAGCAGACAGCATGTTTGCAAAAATGTAAAAAATCTTCTCAGTTTGCCATATGAGGAAGATGCCAGGCTGAGATGAGGGGAAGGAAGAGCTCTTCTGTAACCAACAGGTTTTGCTTCTAACTAGAGGGAATAACTTATACAGTGTAGGCTTTTCAATCATTGTGCTTTGAGGAAGGAAAGTTAAAGTAATAAAACTCATTGCTAGTTCTGCTTGTTTGGAAAATTGTGGATCCGGGCAGTGACCATTTTATGTGTGATCACATGCATGCTTGTCACTGCCAACCCAGAAAATGGGGCAGAACGGGACAGAGGTGGAACGGGGCAGACTTATGTGTGCTCCACCAGTGTGTTGGGTCAGGAGCAGAACCCTCACACGAAACGGTCATTGTCTGCATTGAGGTCCTTCTGCCTCTGTCCCACCTATCCACACTTCAAATCAGTTTTGCACTTAGTTTCTGTTACTTTTGGTACAAATTGACCATAATGCTAGCATGAAGCTCCCCCCCCCCCCATGCATCAACTCAGCTCTCTAGTCCTTGAGTACATCCTTCTGACCCTTTGCTGGCTACTGTCCTGGGAGAATTTCTACATCGAATGTAGTCTTTGATATGAAATCATTTCCCACAAAACCACAGGGAGTGAAGCAAATCCCTTTGTGTTCTCTCTCCAGAAAAAGGGCAAACTGCAGGTTGCTGCTCTTGCAGAAAACTTGCTGTCTTCTGAAATATGGCAGGATTCTTCTGCTTAGAAGCAGCTACTGTGCCTGCACATTTAATTAAACTCTGCCAGAAAGAAAAAAGTTAATAGCCGTGATTTTACTGTATTTCCATATAAAGTTGAACTGGGGGAGGTGATTCTGAGCAACTCTTGCTCTTTTCCAAAGAGTTGAATCAGGCTCTGAACTCAATCCTGAGCTTGGTGAATACCCCTTGTAATAAGCCCTCCTCTTTAGCTTATAGCAGTACAGCCCTACAGTATGTATATTTAGTTGTAAGTTTTTTTCATTCTGTTGAATAGGACTTATTCCAAGCTAAGTGTGTGTAGGATTGCAGTTAAATCTGTTAAATTTTGCATTTCATATATATATTTTTATGATAGCAACAGTTGAGACAGGTGAACAAGACATTTAGATTTGAGAAGGGAAAGTAAAATCCATCTTCCCTGGGTAATGCGAACACTGTGTACGGGTGCGCATTTCTGATCTTTGTGCCAATAAATTGCTGTGAGGAAGGGGAAATTGCCCTAAATTAATGCGCTAATACTTGCCTTCCAGAATTTACATATTTTTTAAAAAAATATTCACTTGCAAGGAACCCCCTTTTTTCTTTAGTTTTTTGGTTTCAAAGTAATCTCCTTGATGGTTTTTTTCATCTTTTTTATCTTGCAAAATGAAATGAAATAAATGTCACAGTGTAATGTTTGTAATTGCATGTCTTTGCTAAAGAGCAGTCAGGAGCTTATATTGTCTTTGTCTCCCTCTCCACCTTTAGATGACAGAACAAAGGAAAAACAAGCAGAGGCTGGGCTTTCTTGGATCAAACGCAGCGTCCCACGTGAACCATCACATGCCACCCCACTGAGACCATGGTGGGGGAGGGGCATGACTAGCGTTTCATCAGTATTCTCGCTTGATTACAGAATGAAAAATCAGGAGTGGTGAACAGTGCCTATTGTTACAAAGTTACAAACAACAGTGTGCCAGGATGTTAAGTGGTTTAGCTCTGGGAACAATTAGTAACTGTTTTTTCTTCACTGTGTGGTAAGGGGAGCTCTTCTACATCTTTCCTCAGGCAAAACAATTTAAAACTGGCGAGGGTGGGGTCGCAGTGGGGAGAGATAGTACAACCTTAATTTACTCTCTTGTAATTCAGTTGGCTGCCAGCAGATGCATAGGCATGGCAGAATTTGGTTCTGTTGTTTTGAATGCCACCATGTGAATCCTTGTAAAACTAATGGAGCAACCAAGAAACAGAGGAAATAATTTATTAACACAGAATCCAACAGCCTCATTCGGAATCTGTAGAAGTTCTTTGTTGCCGCCTTTGCTGGCTAGCATAATTTGTTATGTTTGTTTGGAATTTTCTCTCTCTCTCTCTTCAATCTAATTACCGTAAATATGTTATTGGAGGAGGCAGTAATGTTATGGCAAGTTAATTTGCATTGAAAGATGAACAAAATCACCCTCAAAGAAGCGTTGTTTTTCTCTTTAAAAAAAAGAGGGTTGCAGAGACAAGTATTAAGGCTAATAGAAATTTTCCTGTCAGCTGTGCAATTCCTTATTTATAAAATAGAGCACAAATGAACCTGCAGCTGGGAGAACTTGAAATTTATGCACATAACCACTGACAACATTAACTGGAAGTGATTTCTTTACTCTTGAATTTAGATGTTCCCTATTAATGTGGCTGCAAGTAGAGAATTCAACTAACGGTGGTCTTTAACTGTGTTTTAAAATTCATGTTCCAAGGAGAGAGTTGAGGAGAAAATGTGATATTTTAGAACTAGTGTTAGAGATTAATTTCAGGGGTAAACAGCTTTGAGATGAACTGTCTAGAAAAAATGTAATGATATTGTTACTGTCCATAAACCACAGGAAAAATTGCTAATTATTTTTTTTTTGCTTCAGCTCCTCCTTTCTCTTTTTCCTGTACAACATGTTTCTCAGATAGGGTTCCCCTACTGTATGAATGGACATCCTCCCACCATCCCTGACCATTGGTCATGTTGACTAGGGCTGATGGGACTGATGGGAGTTGGAGACAAACAGATTCCCCACTGACACAGGAATATTTCATCAATATGCATCTTCTGATCTAGATTGTGGCCATCATTGGTTCTGCTTGGAATTCATGTGACTTTGCTGTGGTGAAGGGAGATCAGCTCTAGTTTCCAATTCAGAATCAGGTTTGTACTATAGGCAGGGCCTTATGTTCTTTCCTTTGACAATCCAAGAGACTTCAAAAGTGCAGAACTCACAAATGAGAGTGAAAGGCATGCAGTCTGCACTATTTCTAAGTAAATCTTGCTCTTCTCTAGCACTTGTCTCCAGCTGAGTGTTTTAGTACAAATGCTGCTAAAGAATTGTAAAAAGGCATTGAGCAAAGCAAAACAGAGGGACGCAGGTGGCGCTGTGGGTTAAACCACAGAACCTAGGGCTTGCCGATCAGAAGGTTGGTGGTTCGAATCCCCGCGACAGGGTGAGCTCCTGTTTATCAGTCCCTGCTCCTGCCAACCTAGCAGTTCGAAAGCACCCCAGTGTAAGTAGATAAATAGGTACCGCTCCGGTGGGAAGGTAAACGGCGTTTCCGTGCACTGCTCTGGTTCGCCAGAAAGTGGCTTAGTCATGCTGGCCACATGACCTGGAAACTGTCTGCGAACAAACTTTGGCTCTCTTGGCCAGTAAAGCAAGATGAGCGCCACAACCCCAGCATCGTCTGTGCCTGGACCTAATGGTCAGGGGTCCCTTTACCTTTACCTGTAAAGCAAAACAGGTAGCCCTGATTGCATATTATAAGAGCTAAGAAGGAAACAATTAGCAGTACTGGAAAGTTTGAAGAGAGAATTATCATGTTTGCTATTCCTTCTTGGAATAAAGCAATCCAAATTTGGAAGCCATAAATGCAATTCTAATGCCATTAAATCAGTGAGATTACAAATAAAATTTCAGGATTACGCCATACAGTGCAATTCTACATACTTACTTTGCAAGTTCCATTGGCTTGTAACAGAGAATTTATAAGAATTGGTGCTCAGCCTTTTGTTAGTTTTCAAGAAGCATATGTGGTCAATATTTAGTGGCTTGCATCCCACACCATTTACATGTTAGGGTGAGTTGTGTAGACTACAAGGTCAGATCTTAACATTATAGTATGTTGGGTTTATTGATAGAATGAATCTCTCTCTCTTTGGGCCACCTATATGGGTTCAAAGTGGAAAACTGATTCTTGGGTGCCTTACCAAATTGCAAGCCTTTGTGTCACCTTAACAAGCTCAGACTTAGTCCTCCTCTTTAGTCTGAATCATGCAAAAAGATCAAAACAGCTCAGCGGGAGATCAATAATAGATTGCAACGGCCCATATTCAGATTGTGCCTGGATTGGGGCCTTGCTTTGTCCTTCCCTCCCCTTTGCATCTCACTCTGAGGATATGGAGGTTTCACTGACAAAGTGCCTGCATAAACTGAAAGCCAAACTGCAGAATCTGTTCCAGCCCTAGTAGGAACTGATCAAAAAAGTTTTAATGTTAACCAATTGATTTATGCACCTCTGTAAAGAAGAAAAGAACTGCAGTCTGGTAAGGGTAGTGTATGGTAGGCTGTCACTCAGAGGTTTTGCTTGTATAAGGACCCAGGCTCATTCCCTGGCATCTTAAGTTTAAAGAATATCGGACAACAGGACTGGGAGAGATACTTGTCTGAGACTTTGGAGAGCCATTGCCAGTCAGAGTAAATAGTCCTTAGCTAAAAGAATTAAGAACCTATTCCATCCTATAAAGCAGTGCTTCTCAAATTTGAGCCTCCAGCTGTTGTTGGACTACAACTCCCATCACCGCAATCAGTGATCAGGGATGTTGGGAGTTGTAGTCTAACCACAGCTGAAGGTCCAGGTTTGAGAAACATTGCTACAAAGTATAAGTGCTTGCTTGTTCCAGCGCATGTTGTTTGAGCTGGTTACATCTCCTTTCTGCCCCACCTACACCCAGTGGCATGCGGACCGTCCCGGGTGTCATCACTGAGGGGGGTGACAAAATGGCAAAAATATGTGTTTTTGAAAAAATAACTCCCGCACCCACTGCACCCAGGGTGCCACTGCAGAGCACTCTCCCCTTAAGTGATTTCCAGGAACCAGAAGCATTGCTGCCTCCAACTTTGCAAGCAGAGCGCAGCCTTTATGGCTTCGACATCCCTCTCCTCCATGAATCTGCCTAATCTAGAGGCATAGCTGGGTGAGGTGGGGGGGGGGCTGCAGCGTGCCTGAACCACGCGTCTCTCCTGTGAGGGGGAGGTGAGGGGTGGACTGCCTGCAAACTCTGCCCTGATTTTTCGAGCAGCCTGGGGCTTGGGTCTGCCCACCGCCTCAGCCGCCCTACAGCTGAGGGGGAGGCTGCGGAGAGGCTCCACGCAGCGTGCCCTGCCTTGGCTTGCCATGGCTGCAAAGCAAGTGTGCCGCTCTGCTTACACCGCTGCTGCCTATACCACAGAAATGCACACTGTGCAGCAGTGGTGGCTGGTGCCCGTTGGCTCTGGAATGGTGGAAAGCAGGGAGCTCAACTAATTCTAGCTTTGTCCCCATCCTCGGTGCTGAGTTCTACAAAGACAATGCTGAGACTAAGGGGAAGGAACCTGACGGGTAGTTGCATTGTAAGGAAAAAGACAGGCAGCTGAGGGCAAACTAAGGTTGGTAGGGTGGTGCTCTGTTTATTGTAAAGGACCAGGCCCCACTGCCATGGAGCTAAGGCAATTTGTGCTTCCTTCCACGTGTTCTCACAGATGTTGCCATTCACAGGTTGCAGGCACAGGTTGCGTTGGATTTTTACCATGTGCCGGCTTCTCCCATAAGGTGTGCAAAGGCTCTCTCAAGTGGAAGGCAGCTTCAAACAAAGCAGGATACCACCCAAATGAGAAGCAAAGGGAGAAATCTGAAGTGTAAGTGATAAGAGTGGAGAGCAGGGTCCTCAGGCAAATCCTCCTGCCGTGGATCTCCTAATTTCAATTTTATCCAGCATTGATAACCGGAGTGCATGGAAAAGAAAAAGTGCAACTGTACTGAATTTAGCCATGTTTAAGATTATTGCTTTCAGTTCATCAACAATTTATTGAAATTTCATCAACAATTTATTAAAATTTAGGAGCAGGATCCACCCACATTTAAGGTTTTAGGTAGTTCTACACCAAATAATTCAGCACAGATTTGGATTAAGTTTTTTTAAAAATATTTTTTTTAATTAGTTTTCAATTACAGTCCAATAATAGCCTCATTATAACAATACCAATTTATGATACAATTATTAATACCAATCACTCAAATACCAAATTATATAATTTAGATAAAGTGGCCCCCGCATGCTAGATTTGATGATTTGCTATATTTCTACATTCCAAAATCATATTAATTTCAATTACATTCCGGTCATAATAATAATCCCTCATACAACAACTTGTTCTTCAGGGGGCACGATCTATAAGAATATTTGAGTGGACATGGACCAAACACATGGTGGCCAAAGATCCCCCCCCCATTTTTTTCTATTAATCAGGTTTTTTTTATAAGGTTTTAAAATTTAATCAATGGCATGAAGTTACATTCTGATGGTGGCTTGAGGCATTCCTTTTGTAATTTGGGACACAGTGCTTCATGGGAACAATGGCGTGTCCTGACATAGCAACATTCTCAATCTGAAGAAGGGGAGAGATGGTTTTCTCAGAGCCATATACTCCAGTAGGATGAGTTAAGCATGTGTTTAAACAATTCTGTTTATCTCATTGGGAACGATTACAAGTACTTATGGTTGGGTCGTGTTTTTTGTTGTTTGTGTAGCCTTGTAATTTAAACCTCTAAAATGAAAGTTCAACAAGATTCAAAATTCAAAAAGCTGAACTGAAATTATGTTATGGAATCATAGAATCTTAGAGTTGGAAGTGACCCCAAGGATCATCTAATCAAATTCCCTGCAATGCTGGAATCTCCACTAAAGCATCCATGACAGATGGCCATCCAACCTCTGTTTAAAAACCTCCAAGGAAGGGGAGTCCACCACATCTTGTGGGAGTCTGTTCCACTGCTGAACAGCTCTTACTATCAGAAAGTTTTTCCAAATGTTTAGTTGGAGTCTCCCTTCTTGAAGCCATTGGTTTGAGTCCTGCCCTCCAGAGCAGAAGAAAACAAGCGTGCTCCCTCCCTTCAGATATTTGAAGATGGCTATCATATCTCCTCTCAGTCCCCTCTTTTCCAGGCTAAATATACCCATAAGGCTGTTTCCGGACCCTTGATCATCTTGGTCGCCCTCATCTGCACATGTTCCTGCTTGTCAACATACATCTTAAATTGTGGTGCCCAGAATTGGACACAGTATTCCAGGTGTGATCTGACAAAGGCAAAATAGACTGATACTATGACTTCCCTTGGCGGGACGCGGGTGGCGCTGTGGGTAAAACCTCAGGGCCTAGGACTTGCTGATCGCATGGTCGGTGGTTCGAATCCCCGCGGCGGGGTGTGCTCCCGTCGTTCGGTCCCAGCTCCTGCCCACCTAGCAGTTCAAAAGCACCCTTAAGTGCAAGTAGATAAATAGGTACCGCTTTATAGCGGGAAGGTAAACAGCGTTCCGTGTGCTGCTCTGGTGCCAGTTCGCCAGAGCAGCTTCGTCACACTGGCCACGTGACCCGGAAGTGTCTGCGGACAGCGCTGGCTCCCGGCCTCTAGAGTGAGATGAGCGCACAACCCTAGAGTTTGTCAAGACTGGCCCGTACGGGCAGGGGTACCTTTACCTTTACCTTTATGACTTCCCTTGAACTGAACACTATACTTCTGTTGATGCAGCTTTTCTTTGCTGCTGCATCGTACTATTGACTCATCTTAAGCTTGTGGTCAACCATGACCCCTCTTTTCACATGTACTGCTAGTAAGCCATGTGTCCCCCATCCTATATTTGTGCACC
This sequence comes from Podarcis liolepis, assembly GCF_965112155.1. NCBI lineage: Eukaryota > Metazoa > Chordata > Lepidosauria > Squamata > Lacertidae > Podarcis > Podarcis liolepis. The sequence continues at coordinate 74,519,301 of NC_139562.1, read as the reverse complement.
TGCTTCTTCCTGTCTACGTGCAGAATCTTACATTTGTCCCTATTGAAATTCATTTTGTTAGCTTGTGCCCAGTTCTCCAATCTGTTAAGGTCATTTTGAATTCTGATTCTGTCTTCTGCGGCATTAGCTACCCCTCCCAGTTTGGTGTCATCTGCAAATATGATGAGCATCCCCTCAATTCCTTCATCCAAGTCATCTATAAAGACTTTGAACAACAACAGGCCCAGGACAGAACCCTGTGGCACCCCATTTGTCACCTTTCCCCTGGATGATGAGGAACCATTAATGAATACTCTTTGGGTTCAGTCAGTCAACCAGCTACAAATCCACCTAACAGTTACCGTATTTTTCACTCCATAAGACACACTTTCCCCCTCCTAAAAAGTAAGGGGAAATGTCTGTGCATCTTATGGAGCAAATGCGTAGTCCCTGGAGCCCAGGGGTGAAAAGCAGATCGTGCTTTTTTTTTAGAAAGTGGGAAGGGGGTGTTGAAACGAAGCCGCTGATAGGCAAGCGATCGGGAGGGAGATAAGGGACGCTAGCAATAAAGAAGGCTGCCTGGGAGGGGGAAGGTAAAGACAGCAAACTTGCAAGGAGAGGAGACAGGAATACTAAAAAAAGCAATGAGAGAAATTAGAAGAAAAGGAGGAGCAAAAAACTGCTCCAGCTAAAGAAATGACGCTAAGGCAAACAAGAAGGAAGCCACTGATCAGCAAGTGATCAGGAGGGAGATAAGGGACGCTAGCAATAAAGGAGGCTGCCTGGGAGGGGGTGGTAAAAGCACATGGATCCTCCGGATTTTTGCATTGGGTCACCCCAAATTCACCATCAGATCACATAGCATGTCCATGGCTACAGCCTGCACCAAAGAAATCACGCACCCACTGTTGCGTGGGGCCGCAGTGGCGCAAAAACGTGGCTACAAAGCCTCAAAGGATTCTCAGGATTTTTACATTGGGCAACCCAAAACTCACTGTCAAATCACATATCATGTCTGTGGCCACAGCATAAGCCACAAAAATCATACATCCACTGTTTCATTCAGAATATTTTTTTCTTGTTTTCCTTCTCTAAAAACTAGGTGCGTCTTAGGGGGCGAAAAATACGGTACCTGGTTCAACCAACCTTTTACCAGCTTCCTCGAGAGAATAGAAAGGGGGACTTTGTCAAGACTTACTGTTTTTATGCCCATTCTGGAGTTGTGCAAACTTTTGTAGATGTGCAGAATTTTTGTTTAAGGCTTTAAAGAGATAGGTTGCTACCTTCAAGTTATTAACACTAGGATCTTTAGCACCTTGCAGAGGGGTATTTGTGTCCTCTCCCTAGCTTCCTCCAATGCCTTCCTGTCCCATGCATTAGTGCAAGAAAGTACAGAGGCAGGAAGCTCAATTTTTAAAAATCTGGATCAAACTAGTACACTGTAAACCCATAATTATGTTGTCCACTGGTGCTTTGGCTACATATTTTAGATTATTGGAGAGCACTTTGTAGCTTCGAGGTCACTTTATATTGTTTTTCAAAGCTAAGCACAGGTCAGTCCTACTCAGCCTTTTCCTTTGCACTCATCGTTATGATGATCTTGCTAGATGATGGGGGGACATACTGGAATATCACAAAATTCCTATAGAGTGTTATTTTTGCTCAGGAAAGGATAGATAGATAACTCCAAAAATAGCTAGTGCTTTTGTTATTGAAGCTTACTTTAAGAGTCTTGCTTTAAGAGTCAAAGACTTCCCCAATGGTTGAATACCTGTTTGATTGGGCTGGGGGGTTGTGCACCCAGAAAGAAGCCTGGAGAATATGCTGGACTGAAGCATATATTTTTGAGGGTTGCCATGCATGGAGATCAAAGCCGTGGAATATTGGTTGTACTATTCTATTAATGTTTCCCATGATGCCATTTGCAATATTTAGAGCTTCCAAGCCAGTCTGTCAATACAGATATTTCTATAGTCTCAGGCTGTAAATGTGTGACACTTTTTACAATGTCAATTTTTTACAAGTTTGTGGGGCCTGGATGTTCAGGGTGAGTGAAACTTTCATACAAATAAATAATACTTCCTAAAGTTATGAGCATCAATCTGTAATTTTGTACAAGGTGTGGGTGGAAAAAGTTTAAGGTCCTGATCCAGCAACTCCAATGCACAATTGGGCTTCAATACAAACCCTGGAGTTCTGCATTCATTCCCATGTCAGGAAAAGCTCCACTTTTAACTATTTGGGTGGTTTCCTGTCTATGGAGCTTCAGATAATGATGAAAGTATCAGATCCTTGCAACTTCTTAATTAAGTTGCTGGGAGGGAAATCACTGTTTTTATGCCCACATTAGAATCATAGAATCATAGTTGGAAGGGACCCTAAGGGCCATCTAGTCCAGCCTCCTGCAAGGCAGGAATATTGGTATGGGCAGGGCTATTAAATGCAACTCAGATTGCTATAGCGCCTGGAGAGCAAAGAAAGTCTTATTTATAGCCGAAGAGAGAAAAAGTAACTGTTTCTACTTAAGTAAATATGCCCATTGCTACTGAATGTAACTTTTAATAAACTTTTTCTCCTTTTATACATATTTGTGTCTTTGTAATCAATTGTGCCGCTGTGTGCAATTTTTGGTAAACAGCTTCTTAAAAGAATTAGAAAAGCAAATCTAGATCTAGTTCCTTCAGATCAACTTAGTGTTCAATGTTATGAGGCCTAGTTAAAACTGGGAAAGGAGAGGAAATGCTAGACATAGTTTTTTCTTAATTATTCACAACTTTTCTCCAATCTTCATTTAACTGTTCATAGTGTGGGTGGTGTAATTGCCATGAAAAACCATTTCTACTCTGTGTTTCACCCAGCTTCTCTAACATATCTCTGTGGTTGACTCTTCACATGATTTCATCCTAGTGCATGAAAAGTGGTCTTGATAGAGACTGACATGACCTGATTACGTCATGCCCATTGGCAGAGTGTAACCAAAATGCCACAGTTGAGTGATGGGTGTGTGTTACAGGGTTGTGACAAATTCTTTGATTGTAATGTATGTAAGAAAGTTAAGAATCACCATGGGTCTTATAAGTGAAAGGGTGAGCGAAAGACCGTTTCAGCTTGCACATGCTGACGTGGTGAGTCCTTTCGCACTCAGCAGGGGTAATTCACGATGCCACAAGGTTTTGTTGGGTCTACCCCATGAAGCACAAAGGTGAAGTGTTTACCAAGTTCAAAAGCTGGGTGAACTATGTTGAAAGGCAATTTTCTTTCAAGGTGGGCAAATTGCAGAGTGATTGAGGAGGCGAATTTATGTCTGGACCTTTTCAGTCTTGGTTACAGACAAAGGGCATAGAAAGACAAACCCCTATAGTCCGTAAGAAAACGGATTATGTGAGCGAAAGAATAGAAGTCTTCAGGAGATGATGCACTCAATGCTTGAGGATGCTGGTCTATCAAAAGCTGATTGGGCTGAAGCTTATCTTTCGGCATCTTATGTACAGAATCACATTTTTCATCGATCAATTGGAACTACGCCTTATTTCAAATTAACAAAAAGCCCAAAGTTGATCATTTGCGTACTTTTTGCGTAAAAGCCTGGGTTCATGTGCCTCAAGCTAAGAGGGAAAAGGGTGATCCCAAAGCGCAACAGCTTATTTTTGTAGGTTACCAAGATTTGGGCAAAGGTTACAGGTTTGCTGTTGGTAAAAATGGGCTGGTTGTTTCAAGAAATGCTATGTTCTGTGAGCATAGCGGCTGTGAGAAGCTGCATGCCAATTCTGAGGTTTGGTTTCAAATATCAAAGGGGGAATCTTTGAGAGCTAAAAGAAACCCAGACCCAGAGGAGGATTCTTCTGTTGAGACTAATGAGAATGGCAGTCAGTTTTTGCCAAAGGAGGAATTCCATATCTTCAAGGGGGGTGAGAATCTGAGGGGGATGACAGTAAAAGCGAAGACAGTTTTACTCCCAGAAGATCTCAGAGAGAGAATAAAGGTGTACCCCCAGATCGTTTTAAGCCTGGTACTGTCAATGTTTTTCATGTAGCTGTTGAACCTCAAAGCTACAAAGAGATGCTGGCGTTACCAGAGGACCAGGTTTTGCTCTGGAAAAGCGCTATGCAGGAGGAAATGGACTCTTTAGTTGAGCATGAAGTGTTTACACCCACACCACCACCAAAAGGAGCTAAAATAGTGGGGTGCAGTTGGGTTTACAAGCTCAAGCCGTTAGCCACTGGGGATTTTAAGTACAAGGCATGTTTAGTGGCTCAAGGTTTTTCCCAAAGCCCGGGGCTTGATTTTAACGAAGTGTTTGCTCCCACAGCTAGAAGCGAGAGTTTGTGTCTGCTGCTGGCAATTGCAGTGAAACACAAGATAAAAGTAAACCACTTTGACATCCAGACAGCTTATTTACATGCTAGTTTGAGTGAGGAACTCTATTTAGCAGAACCCCCTGGTTTTGAGTCTGGGTCAGGCAATGTGTACAAACTTCACAAGGCACTGTATGGTTTACAACAATCTGCAAGAAATTGGAACAAATGTTTAGATGAGGCTCTAGTTTCTTTAGGTTCCCAACGCAGCGCTGCAGACAGTTACCTGTATGTGTGTGGCTCTAATGACAAACAAGAGTTCAACGTGAAAGACCTTGGTGCTGCGAAAAGTTGTCTTGCTCTGGAAGTGTGCTGGGCGGATGATGGCCGTTTGTAAAAAACCAAGCAAATGTGTGAATGCTTGGGTTTGCAGAACAAAGTTGGGTAAAATACTCTGCATGTGCTCAGACGTTAATTGCACTGTGTGTGAGCTGTGAGGGGGTGTTGGGAAACTCTACATGCAGCTACTCACACAGAGTCAATTAAGGTTTGGCAGACAGCCAGGCAATCTGAAGGAGTATGTCTGCCTGTTGATAACAGAGACATGGAGACAGCTCCCTGATTGGTCAAGCTCTCTCAAGGGAGTGATAATTAATGGCCTACTAACTGGAATGTGTTAGTTCAGTGTTCAGAGTTTGGAGTTCAGAGTTCTGTGTGTCAGTGTAGGAGTTGTGAGTTGTGTATGAGAGAGCTAGCTAAAGATCTGTGTTCTGTTCCTGTAAATAGTCCTCTGTATATAATAAACACCTAACTACAAGTTCCTGGCTCCTGCTTCATCTATCCTGTCTGCAGCCAAGTCGCCAATTGCTTCCGTCGTTTCTGCATGTACTCTGCTAGGTCTGGCTAAGGTCCTGCAACTGGTCAGAAGGTTGCGAAACACCAAATAGGTTTTGCCAATAGACTTTGCTAAAAGCCTTACTGAAATCAAGATACACTATGTCTACAGCATTTATCTGATCCACCAGGTTTGTAATTCCATCAAAATAAGAAATCAGTTTTGTTTGGCATGACCCATGCTGGATCTTAGTAATCACAGCATCACTGACTGAATGTTGAATTATCTGTTCTAGGACCTGCCCTGGTCAAGCTCACCAGTCAGTAGTTACGTGGGGCTTCCTTTTTGAAGATGGAAACATTTGCCCACCTCCAGTCTGTAGGGACCTCACCTGTTCTCCGATAATTCTTAAAGGTCATAGACAAAGGCTCTGAAATTACATCTGCCAGCTCCTTTAGTACCCTTAGATGCAGCTCATCAGACCCTGGAAATTTGAATTCATTAAAATTCTCACCAGGCCTAGGGGGCGGGGCCCAGACTCACCACCACCACAGCTTTAAGAGGCCTCATTGAGGCACTGGGATACTGCTGCTGCTGCTGCTGCTGCAATGTGAGTGTTGGGGAAGGCTGCTCCCTCCTTAGGCTAATTCCCACCAGGCCTAGGGGGCGGGCCCCACACTCACCACCGCCACAGCTTTAAGGACACTAGTGCTGCAGCAGCAAATGTCAAAAATGTTTTTATATATTTTAAAGTGTTTAAAAAGTGTTGTTACTTTCTTGTACCACTGTGAACGGTGGTTTTTATTCATGTATTTTTATTTTGTTTTGTTTTATTTTGGTTTGGGGTGGGATGGATATTGAATGGGGTGGGGATTGGTTTTGTTTTGGTATAATTGTTTTTGGTTTGTTTTACTTTTTTATTTGTAAATGGAGGCTAGTATGAGGCTTGGGATTGCTACTGTGGAGGGGCGAGGGAAGTATGGTGGTGGGGGCAGATGTCATAGGCGAAGGGGATCAAGATACGGATATGCTCGTACCCCTTCCAATCTGCGCCTCATCCCAAGGGACGAGGGTAGGGTGAGCAAGGATTACTCACCTCCGTCACTGGTGCTGTGCAATGCCAGGTGTATAGGCAACAAAACCGCCACCCTGTGAGATTTCTTTACCTCGCAGGGGGTCGACCTAGCTTGTGTGACGGAGACCTGGGTGCGCAAAGGGGAAACAGTTACCTTACAAGAGATGGCGCCCCCGGGTTTCTCCGTTCTCCACCAGTCGCGGACTGTGGACCGGGGGGGGGAGGGGTGGCATGATTAATCCGGGAAGATTGTTCTTTTAGGGCTCTACCATTGCCATCGATCCCCGACATTGAATGTGTTGGCCTAGTGTGGGGCTCCGAGGTGAGCTTGGCTGTCTGGCTGGTGTACCGGCCATCTAGCGCACCAGCAGCCACCCTGTCAGGCCTACTGGAGGCGGTGGACGGCTGGGCCTTGGAGTTCCCTAACCTATTGGTATTGGGGGACTTCAACATCCATGCTGATGCCACTCCCTCCTCACAGGCTCAGGACCTGGTGTCTTCCATGGCGACACTAGGGCTCTCCCAGTTTGTTTCGGGCCCCACACATCAAGCAGGCCACACGCTGGATTTGATCTTTGGCGTAGGTATAGATGTGGTCATGTCTCCTTCGATGAAGGTGCCATGGTCTGATCAATACGCTCTGAAAGCCAGGATTGACTTTCCACCCCCACCCTGCTTAGGTGGCGAGCCGATCTGGGTTTGCCCACAGAGGCTGATGGACCTTGATAGATTCTGCCAAGCCTTGCGGGACCTTGCTCCCCCTGGCGACTCATTGACTGAGCTTGTTGAGGGCTGGAATACCCAGCTCCTGGCAGCCATTGATGAGATTGCACCTAGGTGCCCTCTGCGACCTCGCAGAAACCAGACTCCCTGGTTTACCGAGGAGCTCTGGAAAATGAAGCGGGACCTCAGACGGCTAGAGCGAGTATGGCGGGCTGCCCGTGATGGAGCCTCAAGAACATCTTATAGGGTTTTTATGAAAACCTACAAGATGGCAGTGAAGGCTGCTAAGAAGCCTTACTTCATAGAATCATAGAATCATAGAGTTGGAATAGACCACAAGGGCCATCGAGTCCAACCCCCTGCCAAGCAGGAAACACCATCAGAGCACTCCTGACATATGGTTGTCAAGCCTCTGCTTAAAGACCTCCAAAGTAGGAGACTCCACCACACTCCTTGGCAGCAAATTCCACTGTCGAACAGCTCTTACTGTCAGCAAGTTCTTCCTAATGTTTAGGTGGAATCTTCTTTCTTGTAGTTTGGATCCATTGCTCTGTGTCCGCTTCTCTGGAGCAGCAGAAAACAACCTTTCTCCCTCCTCTATGTGACATCCTTTTATATATTTGAACATGGCTATCATATCACCCCTTAACCTCCTCTTCTCCAGGCTAAACATGCCCAGCTCCCTTAGCCGTTCCTCATAAGGCATTGTTTCCAGGCCTTTGACCATTTTGGTTGCCCTCCTCTGGACACGTTCCAGTTTGTCAGTGTCCTTCTTGAATTGTGGTGCCCAGAACTGGACACAGTACTCCAGGTGTGGTCTGACCAGAGCAGAATACAGTGGCACTATTACTTCCCTTGATCTAGATGCTATACTCCTATTGATGCAGCCCAGAATTGCATTGGCTTTTTTAGCTGCCGCGTCACACTGTTGGCTCATGTCAAGTTTGTGGTCAACCAAGACTCCTAGATCCTTTTCACATGTACTGCTCTCAAGCCAGGTGTCACCCATCTTGTATTTGTGCCTCTCATTTTTTTTGCCCAAGTGCAATACTTTACATTTCTCCCTGTTAAAATTCATCTTGTTTGTTTTTGCCCAGTTCTCTAATCTGTCAAGGTCGTTTTGAAGTGTGATCCTGTCCTCTGGGGTGTTAGCCACCCCTCCCAGTTTGGTGTCATCTGCAAATTTGATCAGGATGCCCTTGAGTCCATCATCCAAGTCGTTGATAAAGATTGGACCGGGCCCAAGACAGAACCCTGTGGCACCCCACTAGTCACTCTTCTCCAGGATGAAGAGGAACCATTGATGAGCACCCTTGGGGTTCGGTCAGTCAGCCAGTTACAAATCCACTGAGTGGTACTTGGACCACTTGGACCAGATATCCCCAGCCGATTTGGACAGACTCCTCCGAGCTGGAAAGCCCACCATCTGCCCTCTTGACCCGTGCCTGTCTTGGCTGATTAGAGAGTGTACAGACGAGGTGCGGGTCCCCCTAGGGGATATCATCAATTTGTCCCTTGACACGAGGACATTCCCAGGGGAACTGAAGGAGGCAGTGGTGCGCCCGCTCTTAAAGAAAACATCGTTAGATCCTTTAGATCTATCCAATTACTGCCCGGTTTCGAATCTTCCATTCCTGCGTAAGGTGATTGAGAGAGCGGTTGCTGAACAGCTTGGTGGGTTTCTGAATGAAACATCGGCCCTGGATAAATTCCAATCCGGCTTCCGCGCTGGTCATGGGACCGAGACTGCTCTGGTTGCCCTAACACAGGGGTCTGCAACCTTTAAGACAAAAAGAGCCACTTGGACCCGTTTCCGAAGAAAAAACAACAACTGGGAGCCGCAAAACCATTGCGACATTTAAAACAAATATATCTCTGGAGCCACGATCTGACAGCGGGCGGGAAGGTGACGTCGGGACGGTGCGTGACTAACGCACGCACCGCCCCCATGCGACGTCACAGCCAGTACAGCGCCCGCCACAGTGAGGAGTGTCGGGGTGCACAATGCGCCTCCTCCCCTCGCTAGTATCCGCCCCGGAGCCGCGGCAAAGATGTAAAAGAGCCACATGCGGCTCCGGAGCCGCGGGTTGCAGACCCCTGCCCTAACAGATGATCTCCATAGGCAGCTGGATCGAGGCAGGCCGGGGCTGCTGATTCTCATAGACCTGTCAGCAGCCTTCGACATGGTCGATCACGAACTCCTGGACCACCGCCTTGCCGACGTGGGTATCCAGGGCACAGTCCTTCAATGGCTGCACTCGTTACTTTCTAGTCAGGGACAGAGGGTGGCGCTTGGGGGGGAACTGTCATCGCGTCACTCCTTGGTATGTGGAGTGCCTCAGGGTGCAATACTCTCCCTGATGCTTTTCAACATCTTTATGTGCCCCGTCGCCCAGCTTGTCCGGAGTTTTGAGCTGGGCTGCTGATGACACCCAACTCTTTCTGTTGATGGATGGCCATCCTGACTCGGCCCCAGACACACTGACCAGATGTTTGGAAGCTGTGGCTGGATGGTTACGTGGGAGCCGGTTGAAGTTAAATCCTTTGAAGACAGAGGTCCTTTGGCTGGGTCAGGACGATATGGGATTTGGGGGGGGCAACTCCCATCTCTTGCGGGGGTGCAGTTAGTGCCAGCACCGTCCGTTAAGAGTTTGGGTGTAATCTTTGACACCTCCCTTTCCGTGGAGGCGCAGATTGCAGCTACAACAAAGGCGGCATTTTTTCATCTCCACCAAGCTAAGCAGTTGGCTCCTTACCTCTCTCACCCTGACCTAGCCACTGTGATCCACGTGACAGTCACCTCCAGACTGGATTATTGTAACTCGCTCTACGTGGGGATGCCCTTGAGACTGACCCAGAAACTCCAGCGGGTGCAGAATGCCGCGCAAGACTTCTTACAGGGTCTTCGCTGCGAGATTACATTCACCCGGTGCTATACCAGTTGCACTGGCTCCCGGTGGAGTACAGGATCAGGTTTAAGGTGCTGGTTTCATTTTTATTTTTTTTATAATATTTTATTAGGTTTTGACAATAAAAAGTTTAGAAAAATAGTAAAAGCAAAAAAAATACAAAGTTATAAAATACAAAGATACAGACATTAAACACAAAAAAGAAATAAAAGAAAAGACACATATAATAAAAAAGACAAAAATTCCTTCTTTCTTGATTTCTCCTCTTTAGTTAACTTATTTTCCTGACTTCCTCACGTCTCCCACTTTTGTATCCCTTTTAAAGGTTAGTTCAGCAAATTCATGTCCTATTAATCTGTCTATTATTAATCCAATCTTACATTTTACCTAGTTGCTAGAACCCCTGCAATTCATTTCAATGTCCTCAACATTCAAAAATTTTACAATATTTCTGCAAATAAGTTTTAAATTTCCTCCAATCTTCTTCCACCGACTCTTCTCCCTGATCTCGGATTCTGCCAGTCATTTCCGCCATCTCCATATAGTCTATTAGTTGCATTTGCCATTCTTCCAAGGTGGGTAGGTCTTGTGTCTTCCAATGCTTTGCAATGAGAATTCTTGCTGCTGCTGTAGCATACATAAAAAAAAGTTCTGTCCTTTTTTAACACCGATTGGTCAACTATGCCCAGGAGGAAGGCTTCTGGTTTCTTCGGGAAAGTATATTTAAATACCTTTTTCAATTCATTATATATCATTTCCCAGAAAGCCTTGATCCTTGGGCACGTCCACCAAAGGTGGAAAAATGTACCTTCAATTTCTTTACATTTCCAACATTTGTTATCGGGCAAGTGATATATTTTTGCAAGCTTGACTGGGGTCATGTACCACCTGTACATCATTTTCATAATATTTTCTTTTAGGGCATTACATGCCGTGAATTTAATCCCGGTGGTCCACAACTTCTCCCAATCAGCAAACATAATATTATGTCCTATATCTTGTGCCCATTTTATCATTGCAGATTTTACTGTTTCTTCCTTAGTATTCCATTTCAGCAACAGATTATACATTCTTGAAAGTGTCTTAGCATTGGATTCTAACAGTTCTTAAGGTGCTGGTTTTAACCCTTAAAGCCCTCATACCTACGGGACTGCCTCTCCTGGTATGTCCCACAGAGGAAATTATGGTCTTCAAATAAAAACATCCTGAAGGTTGCAGGCCACAGAGAGGTTAGGCTGGCCTCAACTAGAGCCAGGGCTTTTTCGGCTGTGGCTCCAACCTGGTGGAACGCTCTGTCACAAGAGACTAGGGTCCGGCGGGACTTGACATCTTTCCACAGGGACTGCAAGACAGAGCTGTTCTACCAGGCCTTTGGTCAGGGTTCAGTCTGACTCCCTCTTCCCTTTCATAAGAATTTGCATGAAAGTGGCCTCTCAATTTTTCTCACAGGCCCATATAAGTTCAGCACAAACAGTTGGGCCTCTTGAGCTCTTAAGGTCCCCAACCCTAATCTGCGGGTTGCCATCTGATTGGATTTTATTCTGATCCTGATCTGATTTGAGAAGTATTTTAATTGATTGTCTGATTTTATGTTAATGTGTTATACATTTGATGTTAGCCGCTCTGAGCCTGGGGAGGGCAGGATACAAATAATTTTTATTATTATTATTATTATTATTATTATTATTATTATTATTATTACCTCTTAGAATCATAGAGTTGGAAGAGACCACAAGGGCCATCGAGTCCAACCCCCTGCCAAGCAGGAAACACCATCAGAGCACTCCTGACATATGGTTGTCAAGCCTCTGCTTAAAGACCTCCAAAGTAGGAGACTCCACCACACTCCTTGGCAGCAAATTCCACTGTCAAACAGCTCTTACTGTCAGGAAGTTCTTCCTAATGTTTAGGTGGAATCTTCTTTCTTGTAGTTTGGATCCATTGCTCCGTGTCCGCTTCTCTGGAGCAGCAGAAAACAACCTTTCTCCCTCCTCTATGTGACATCCTTTTATATATTTGAACATGGCTATCATATCACCCCTTAACCTCCTCTTCTCCAGGCTTTCCACCCCCTTGGAAATGAAATTAGTGAGGCAATGAAGGAATTTGTCAGACCTTACATTCTTGGCAGAGTTTGAGTCCCAACTGATATTGGGGAAGTTGAAGTCCCCCGTGACTACTATATCTCTCCTTTTTGAATGTTTGGTAATCTGTTATAGGAAGGCATCATCCAAGTCTTCTGTCTGGCTTGGCAGTCTATGGCAGACTTTCACAGTAAAGATAAATAAAAAATTGTCCAGTAGCACCTTAGAGACCAACTAAGTTTGTTCTGGATATAAGCTTTTGTGTGTATGCACACAGAAACACTGAAACAGAAGTCACCAGACCCTTATACAGTGGACGCTCGGGTTGCGAGCATGATCTGTGTGGGATGCACATTCGCAACCTGCAGCATTCGCAACACGCTACTGTGCGTCTGCTGGAAGTAACACGTTCCGGTACTTCCAGGTTTCAGCAGTCTGTAACACGAAAAAACGCAACCTGAAGCAGCTGTAACCCGAGGTATGACTGTATATAGTGGGAGGGTAGGGTGGGGTTTTTCTCAGAAGAGTAGTAGGAGATAGTGATTGACTCAATCTTCTACCCATCTTCTACTACTCTTCTACTACTCTTCTGAGAAAAACCCCACCCCACCCTATATATAAGGGTCTGGTGACTTCTGTTTCAGTGTTTCTGAAGAAGTGTGCATGCCCACAAAAAGTTGGTCTCTAAGGTGCTATGGGACAATTTTTTACCTATTTTGACTGCGTCAGACCAACATGGCTACCTATCTGAATCTAGACTAAACAGTAAAGTCATTATTGTTTCTTTCCTACAGTTTTCACCCATATACTCTCAATCTTCTTTCCATGCTCCAAGTCACAAATTTCCTCATAAGTGTACTGTCAGGAGCAAAGGAACCTCTCTTTAAAGAGAGCTGCAAGTCTTGGAAGGCAGCCCAGAAAGAGGGGGAGAGGAAAGCGAGGTCCTGAGAGAGGTTGCCATGGAAACACTCCCAGGAAGGGTAGGTGAGAGTTCACATACCAAAGGGGGACAGGAAACAGCAAATGAAAGCCTCTCAGAGAGCGCAGCAGAACCAATGAGCTTACAAGTTCATAGAAAGGAGGGGCTACAGGAGAGGGGATGAGAGACTTCACAGCGTCCAAGGAGAAGGTACCTACCCTGCCGCTTTCGTAGAAGGAAGTGCAACACTGAAAGTTCAGTCAAGTCATCTTGAGGAATGGAGCAGAGAACTGGAAGCACAGAACTGTGTTTTACTTGGGAATAAACCAACCTTTCTAATGAACTGGACTCGTGTGCTTTGCTGCCTCTCACATGTACACATTATTTACATATAATGCTACTCTCTTCCTGTTTGGTCTATTTCTTTTGAACAGGTTATACCCCTCAATTCCTACATTCCAGTTATGAGTCTCATCCCACCAGGCTTCAGTAATGCCTACCAGGCCGTATTTGCAATCCTGTACTAAAAGCTCCTGGTGCTGGAGGAGACTCGAGAGTCCCATGGACTGCAAGAAGATCAAACCTATCCATTCTTAAGGAAATCAGCTCTGAATGCTCACTGGAACAACAGATCCTGAAGCTGAGGCTTCAATACTTTGGCCACCTCATGCGAAGAGAAGACTCCCTGGAAAAGACCCTGATGTTGGGAAAGATGGAGGGCACAAGAAGAAGGGGACAACGGAGGACGAGATGGTTGGACAGTGTTCTCGAAGCTACCAGCATGAGTTTGACCAAACTGCGGGAGGCAGTGGAAGACAGGAGTGCCTGGCATGCTCTGGTCCAAGGGGTCACGAAGAGTTGGACATGACTAAACGACTAAACAACAACAACTAAAAGCTCCAATTCGTCTTGGTTGTTTCCCACACTCTGTGCATTTGTGTAGAGACAACCGAAACCATGAGTCGTTCCCTGCAGCTGCTTCCTTCCTGTAGTTTCTTGCCTTTTAGCAGGTTTCTGGAGCTCTGCCTCAGTTTCCTGTGCTATTAAGCTATTATTCCCCAGTGCCAGGTGCTCTTCTGTTGTTTGTAATGCTGTCTCCCCTCCTCCTCAAGATCTAGTTTAAAGCTCTCCTGATCAGATTCCCGAGACTTTTAGCAAAGCCATTCTTGCCAACCGCTGTGAGGTGCAGCCCATTTTTCACCGGAAGTCCTTCCTCAAGGAAGCAGAGACCATGGTCCAAGAAGCCAAGTCCTTCCTGACGACACCACCTGCACAGACATAGTATTTTCTTCTCTCTTTCTTGGCCACCACCTTCAACAGGAAGAAGTGCTGAAAAGACTGCCGGTGCAGACTGTGTGTCCCATCGGGCCCTCCTGCTGCAGTAGTGGGCCTTTCAGGGGCCATGCCAAGGCTCCTCCCAGTGTGTGATCTCACACGTGGTGCATGACATCACACACACTTTGTAGGGTGAAACCCAACTCACCTGCAGGAGGGAAAGAGCTCACTGCTCCAATGTTATAATAGACATTAACTAAATGGTCCAACTCAGTCCATCTTCATGGGTCTGGAGCTCAATCGCAGGACTGTCCCATCGTTTTTTAAGAATGTGTAACTGCCCACTTTTAAATTGTACACATTTTGTATGGACCTTTCATGTAAAAGATGCATTTTTAATGTGAAATACACATTTTTCTATGTGTTTTCCTATAACGTGCATATTTTTGTGCAGACATTTCACAAATGAAACTACATTGCAAGGTATGAGCTTTCGTGTGCATGCACACTTCTTCAGATACACTGAAACAGAAGTTGCCAGATCCTTCTATATAGTGAGAAGGTGGGGAGGGGTGTTACTCAGAAGGGTGGTGGGAATGGGAGATAGGCAGATAGCTGGGAGAGCCTGTTGACGACTCTTAACGACTGTAATAGGTCTTACAGGAAAAGGCAAGGGGTGAGGAGGTGAGAAATGGTTTAGTCATGTATAGTGAGATAAGAATCCAATGTCTTTGTTAAGCCCAGGTTTTTCCATGGTTTTAAGTTTGGTAATGAGTTGTAATTCAGCAGCTTCTCTTTCCAGCCTGTTTCTGAAATTCCTTTGTAGTAAAACAGCTACTTTGAGATCTTGTATAGAATGTCCTGGGAGATTGAAGTGTTCTCCTACTGGTTTCTCTGTTTTGTGATTCTTGATGTCAGATTTATGTCCGTTTATTCTTTGGCGTAAGGTTTGGCCTGTTTGTCCAATATAGAGAGCTGAAGGACACTGTTGGCATTTGATGGCATACACAATGTTAGACACCCTTCTGAGTAACACCCCTCCCCACCTTCTCACTATATAGAAGGATCTGGCAACTTCTGTTTCAGTGTATCTGAAGAAGTGTGCATGCACACGAAAGCTCATACCAAGAACCTACTTAGTTGGTCTTTAAGGTGCTACTGGAAGGAATTTTTTTTATTTTGACTATGGCAGACCAACACGGCTACCTATGCAAGGGTGCAATCCAACTGGGAGCTGTGTGCAATTCAGTTTGGGATTTTTGGTTCAGGTGCTCTGCTTGGAAAATAAGGGTGGAATGAATTTCTTCTCCATCCCTATGAAGCAGCCACTGGAGAAGTGACTTTTAACATGAAAAATGTTTACAGTTTTGAGAGAGGAGGAAGTGAGGCATAGCAAGGGGGAAATACCCACATGCCTTATCAATGCCAGTAGTTCTAAATCTATTACTCTTGTAATCAAAATAAGCAACAACAACAAAATATATGTCTCTGCCTAAGGTTGCTTACAAAAGGGACACGGGTGGGGCTGTGGGTTAAACCACAGAGCCTAGGGCTTGCCGATCAGAAGTGGCTTAGTCATGCTGGCCACATGACCTGGAAGCAGTACGCCGGCTCCCTCGGCCAGTAAAGCGAGATGAGTGCCACAACCCCAGAGTCGGCCACGACTGGACCTAACAGTCAGGGGTCCCTTTACTGTGGTCCTGGGGTCATCGGGAAATGGCGGCCTTCAATGCAGTCAAAGCCGTCCTCCCATCGGACAGTGTGCTGGTACAGTACAGTGAAGCCAGGCTGCTGGTCCTTGCCTGTGATGCCTCGCCCTTTGGCGTCGGTGCCGTCCTCAGTCACCAGTTTCCAGATGGTAGGGAAGCCCCACCCCACCTTGTTTGGGCAAGGAATCAAGGCCAGCATTGTCTCCTCTGACTGGCAGCAGCTCTCTGGGGTTTCATGCAGAGGTGTTTTCTTATCCTTCTAACTGGAGATGCCAGGGATTGGACCTGGGGCTCTGTGTGCACCAAGTGTGGGGTCCCCCACTGAGCTTTGACCCTTTTCCTTTAGTTCCACCTGTTACAGTGCAGCCAGGAATCTACCAAGGCACAGTAGCTGAATTTTGTGGCATCCCTTACTCTCCAGGGAGTGTCCTTTCCCCTTGGATCATGGCCATTAGGCCTGGTAGGGTGGGAGACGGGGAGCCCTAGAGTATGGGCTTTGGTTGGAATATCCTCCTCTGTCTTTGGGTGTCAGAATGTGTTTTTCTTTTACCAGGCTGTTTCAACCCTGGGTTGAACCTGGTTTTATTCAATTGCTGGGATTATTCTGCTTTATTTTTTCTCCTCAATTTTTTTGATATCTGATTTATTATAAAGTAAAAGTACAAGGTTGCATTGTGCTGTGGTGAATGATAAGAACTCTGAACTATTGTTGCTGCTTCTTTGGTGTTTGTGACTCTAATGCCAATTGAAATACGATCTGCAACCCTTTTTTTGTTGGGGGATGCAATAACATAATGCCACAGAAATCTGATTATGCTGAGTCCCCCTCCCTCCATTGTTGGTAGAAAATGCTCATTATCCAGAGTTAGGAAGATTTCAGTGAGAAAACAATCTTTTCATCTTGGGTGGCTGACACCTCGGCAGAGAGCTGATGAATGTCAACCCGAGAGCAAAGGAAGTGTCCACGGATGACTTGTGGGGGATGAATGCAGAAGTCATGAGGTCTTGCAGAAGTTTGCTCCCTGTGCTGCCATAATGATGTGTCATCAACATGTTCATAAGACTTGGCAACAGTGGGAGGATGGAGGTTCTGGGTGGTTTCTCTCTCTTTTTGAATTCCCTCTAATGTAATTACCTGACATGTTGTTGCCTTATGAACTTTGGCAGGAGTTCAGGACTAGCAGACTATGCCTTGCATAGCAGGAAACTTTGAATGCTTAAAGCACCGTCACCTGGAACACTTCCACTAGCTATCTTGGACTGCAAGATTTGGGAACTTACTTGGTGCACACATGCTCATGGTTAGCTTTCACCCTTTCAGCTGTAGAAAAATACAAATTAATCTCACTGTGGGACAATGTGTATGTCCAGAAGCTGGTTTACTATCTCATAACACTAACGCTTACATTTCTCTGATGAAAATAGGGACATTATTATTATTATTATTATTATTATTAGTTGCAAATGTTCTTCATTGGAGTTCATTCAATATGTTATGGAAATGACTGGGGGGCACATCTTTATAATTGTTACAATGTTAAAGATATTATGCTTGAATGTATCCTTTCAACAGCTCAGGGAAGATACCTAGCTTTATAAATTCGTAGAAAATCCATACTTTAACCGACTCTCCTCATTCCAACACCATTTTAACCCCGAAAGAAAGGTGAATTTGGGCTCCACCTCTCTCCATGAATCAAGGAGCAGGAAGTCATGTAGGCAGCGGGAACAGGGCATCCTGCCATAATTCACCAAACCTGAGAGCACATGCATAGCACCCCACCCAGGGAGTGACGGGGGGGGGGGGCAACGATAGACATCCGCAGAGGCAAGTGTTCTGAAAGCCCATCTCCAGACAAGTCCTGAGGGCAAGGAGATGTAAAGAGTTTTCTTGTTCTTTCAGTGATGGGTACTTAAGAGGTGTTGGGAAAGGTGTCTGATAAAGTCTAATGTTGAACTTTGTAACCCTAGTATACCCCTCCCCATTTTTAACATGCTAGTGATGCAGTGATGATGTATCAATGATGCTGCTCAAAGTGTATTCTGGGGGAAAGAGGGAAATTTTAAAAGAGGATGTCACCCCCTGCTCGGGGTTCTTACTCTTGTGGGGACCTGTTGCGCAACAATAAAGATCTTGGTCTACTGACTGCTGTTTGCTCCTATATTTGGCTGGAACTTCCTTCCTTTCTGACCATATAGACCTGCAGCCTTGGCTGTTGAGCAGTTTCTCACCCCATAATTTTCCTTAACAAATACAATACATGAATCAGGCCTATCACGGTGGCTTCTACTATTTGGAACTCCCTCCTGATGCTGCCTCTTCAGTACCTGTTGAAAACATTCCTTCTTCAACAAGCTTTTAGGTGGACAATCTTTATCCTGCTTTGTATCTGCATGGGTTTGAATTTTTTTCAACATATGAAATTGCTTTTGATTGCTTTTACGTATAGGTGCTTTGTTTTTTGTTGTTTTTATATGTGAAATTATGCAATTGTTTCTTATCCCTATGTTTTTATTCTGAAATTTGTTTTGAGATAATTCATGAGAAGTGGTTCTTAAACGGAATCAAATAATAAATACGTGCCATGGGCCAGAATGAAACTATCATTCTGGGGACGAATATCAATGGTTAAGATGATGGTGCTCCCTAAGCTGTTATTTCTGTTCCAAACTATACCGATATTAAAAGGAAAAAAAGATTTTAGAGACTGGCAAAAGGTGATATCAAGATATGTCTGGGAAGGGAAGAAGCCTAGAATTAAATTTAAATTACTGACAGAAATTAAAGAAAGAGGTGGCTTCTCCCTACCAGACATGAGACTGTATTATGAAGCGGCATGTTTGTGCTGGTTAAAAGAGTGGGTGAAATTGGAAAATAAGGAACTTTTAGATTTGGAAGGATATAATAACAGATTCGGGTGGCACGCGTACCTATGGTGCGACAAAAAAAGGGTTCATAAGGGGTTTGGTGATCATATCTTCAGAGGTGCGTTGATAGAGGTCTGGGATAGATATAAAAATATACTAGAACCAAAAACTCCCCACTGGTTATCCCCCCTAGAAATAATGGACGTAAAGAAAATCAATATGAGAGGAAAGTGGGGAAGATACGAAGAAATGGTGACCAATGAAGGAGGAAAGTGGAAAATAAAGTCATACGACCAAGTCAAAGTCCTTACATACGATTGGCTGCACTATTTTCAGATTAATGAAATGTTTAAAAAAGAGGTGAAGGAAAGGGGTTATGAGGAAAAAGAATCTAGATACCAAAAAGAGATAATAAATAATGAACATAAAAATCTGTCAAAAATGTATAAAATGCTGCTGGAGTGGAATACGAAGGACGAAGAAGTAAAATCAGTGATGGTTCAGTGGGAGAGGGACTTTGGATATAATATCCAATCGGAAGACTGGGATAGGTTATGGAAGGTGAATATAAAATTTACGGCGTGTACCCTATTGAAAGAAAACATGATGAAGATGCTTTACAGGTGGTATATGACACCAGTGATGCTGGCAAAGATGTACAAGGCAGACAACAAATGTTGGAAGTGTAGACAGAAAGAAGGGACATTCTATCACCAATGGTGGGAATGTAAAAAAATTAAAAGTTTTTGGGAGGAGATCTACAACGAAATGAAAAAGATGCTGAGATACACCTTTGCAAAAAAGCCAGAAAGCTTCCTATTGGGTATGGTAAGAAAGGATATTGAAAGGAAAGATCGTAAGCTCTTCCAGTATGCGGTAACGGCTGCTAGAATTGTGTTAGCTCAGAGATGGAAGCAGGAGGAAGTCCCGACTGTTGAAGAGTGGAGAGAAAAATTGACAGAATATGTAGAACTTGACAGATTAACAGGGAAAATTAGACATACTAAAGACCAAAAGTTTATACAAGACTGGGGGAAATTTGTGGGTTATCTGGAAAATAATTGTGATGTAAATACAACGCTAGTGGGTTTTAAAGAGGCACTGTAAAGATTCAATAAGTATTGTCTATTAGAAATATGGAAAGAAGGGAGGAAAAATGGCAATATGTAAGAATGGAATGCGTAAGAAAGGATAACTACGAATGATTGTTAGTAACGCTGAAGGAAGTCAAAAATGGATAAAAATGTTGTAACATGGATAAAATGTATAATTGGTTGGAAACCAATAAAATTTTAAAATGCAAATAATAATAATAATAATAATAATAAATACGTGTACAATTTTCATCTCATCTCGTCATCCCTTCTGTTATAAAACTAATCCTGCTCTAGCATCTCCTAGAATTGTCTGGTAATGTTCAAGTGAGAAAATGTGCTGGTCAACCTTATTTCCTCCTTGTGCCCTCGACAGGTTACTGTGCACATATTCTGTGTTGGTTTGAGGAAAAATATAGAAAGAAGAAAATAATTCTCTCTTTGGTGAAAGAATTCCAGCAGAGATTTAAATCACGTGCAGCAAAGCAAGAAAATATAGGCTGTTGGAGCTTTAAAATGTGTCCTTTCAAGTGAGTTCAAAAGTGTCCCCACACATTTGGTTAGCTTAAAAGTGTTTACTTACAATCTCTCCAAAGGTCAGTGTCATGTGGTTTTGCATACAGGATTCAGCAAAGTTGCACACACAGCAAAACTTGGCTTAGTTACAAAGTGGTGAAATTATTGGTAAAAGAACTCAAAAATGGCTGTGAGAGCCATGCGGTTGAACTCAAACACGGGGAGCTTCTCAGGCAGACTGGAAGTTGAACAATAGGCTTGATTACCCATTTCCTCCCCAGGTAAGGGGAAGTGATCTCACTAAGTATGGCAGAACACCTGCATGCAGGAGTTAGACTAAAGCATGTTGGTTATAGGAGGCTGGTTATCCCCACTTTCTGGAGAGTCATTTCCATGCTCACCTCCATGAGAATAATTCATATTTTACCTCAGGATTTAAATTTCTGAGCAATATACATAGAATTGGTAATAAATACATATTTGATGATGCATATGTAAACAGAGTCTAAATTAGGTCCACTTTGAAATGTAGCTTAGCATTTTCTCCCCTCCACCCCCGGTATTCTAGATGAAATGAGATTATTGTAATAATCCTCTCTTTCCCTTGGGCCAGTTTTTTTTAATGTGTTGTCTGCAGGCAGTGGGTGCTCTGGCACCTGGAGCGGCACACATGCGGGGCAATCTGCCCACGGTGTCAATCCTCCCCAGGGGCCGATCTTAGTGTGGCTGCGCAATCCTCCTCAACATTCAGCACCCCCGCCACTCCCAAGCCTACAGCGAGCCGGAGGAAGGGGAAGAGACGCAGCAGCAGCTTCACCACTTGCCGCTTTGCCACTCGCTGGGCTTGGGGGAGTCACAGGTGGGGGGGGCACGCTGAATGTCACCCCCCTTCAGGATGACACCCGGAGTGGCCCACACACCCCTTCCTATGTCCCTGTCTGCAGGCTATGTTGTTAAAACTGGGTCAAACAATGAATCACTCCAGTTCCTCAGAGCTGTGAAAGCTAAATGTAAATCTACCATTCTCTATATATCACTCAAGGTCATCCTGGTACTTGCCATAAAGTACTTACTTGAGTTTTTTGCCTGTTGCTTTCTTCAGTTTATTCCTTTTATTTTTGCCTACCAAAACCCACAGCCTGACATTGGCATGGCAGCCATGAGATTTATTATTAGGGGTGGCACTGTGGTCTAAACCACCGAGCCTCTTGGGCTTGCCGATCGTAGGGTCAGCAGTTCTAATTTGTGCAACAGGGTGAGCTTCCTTTGCTTTGTCCCAGCTCCTGCCAACCTAGCAGTTCGAAAGCATACCAGTGTGAGTAGATAGATAGGTACTGCTGCGTCGGGAAGGTAAACAACACTCTGGCTTCTGTCACGGTGTCCTGTTGCACCAGAAACACTTTCATTTTGCTGGCCACATGACCTGGAAAAGCTGCCTGTGGACAAACTCTGGCTCCCTTTACCTGAAAGTAGAGATGAGTGACGCACCCCATAATCGAATTTGACTGGACTTAACTGTCCAGGGGTCCTCTATTAGGAATAAACAAGAGGTTGGTGATCATGAATGACTGGTTATTAGGAATAAAGTATTTAAAAGTAACTTTTTAAACAGTGGTGTAATGAGAATGGTGTGAAAAGAACACATGCTCTGGGCACAACCTGGACAAAATGGGCAGCAAAGATTGTGTAATAATATATGTCAGGGGTTGCCAACTTTTTGGGGCTCATGGGAACATTTGGAATTTTGATAAAGTATCCTGGGTGCCAATTAAAAAGTCTGTCATGGGGTGTGGCATAACAAAATTTAGCTTCCACATCTAAAAGAGTAGAAAAAGGGACACGACCAACAGAATCCTGGCATCCCATGAAACGTTTACAGGGAATGGAGATGCTGAGCCAGGACAAACAGGAACTGAGAAGGAAGCACGATCTGGTTCTCTGGCACTGCGGATGTTTTAAGGGGCTGTTTACCGAGACATTTCCCAGGTGCCAAGGAGGTACTGGTGAGCAGAGCACATGTCATCTGTGGATGCTGCACTGCTGACAAAGTCAAAGGACACCTGGCAGTTCTTGCTCAGAGAAAACATCTCAGGGATTTTTTTAAGTAGAAAAAAATGTTCCAAGAAGACTATCAACTTTTCTGCGCATTCTTGGCTCTGTGTATTCCCCCAAGCGCTGGGGGTAAGACGCGCCTGTTAGAGCTCCTCAATTAGATGTTGGGGGCTCCTACTCCTTTTAACTTTTTAACTTCTTAATCTTTTAACCCTCTTCTTATCAAAAGTTTGGCAACCTGGGGTTTTATATCAGGGAACTTGTGAAGTTGGCGCTGTAAATTAGATCTAACGAAGTCAAACAGCTTAACAGCCGCCGCCCAGCTTATTTCAAGGACTCGTAACTCTAAACAATTTAATTAATCTCCTGAACTTTTTCTGAACTCTGACTCAGGCTTTGACTCGGCGTTTTAAATGAACCAAGGGAGGTGAAGCTGTGTTCCGTTTGTGCTTGCCTCTGCCCTCCTGGCTTTGGGTCCAACTCTGCTGTGTGCCTGCTCTGTCTTCCCAGCTGTGGGTCCAGCTGCCCTGCATGCCAGCGGTGCTCCTGGACTGAGACAGACTGGTCGAGTGCTCGGCATGGAGCCTGGGTCAAGATAGACTCAATTGAAAGGCACCTAGGGAGCCGGGGGGGGGGGGGGCTCCACCCTCAAGACGCCAGAGACTCTTAAGCCACAGGGCTGGCAGCTGGTTGTAGCAGAGGAGAGGTATGATTCTGTGGCCCTGAGAACACCAGCAGTGGGGGAAACCAGAGGACTCCTGATGCCAAGAGGAACACCTTCTCTGCCACTCACTACAAGTGCTAGCGCAACAGCAAGAGGAGGGCCCCCTGAGACCATCGGGCACGGCATTGGCATCGAACAGGGCATTTACTGAGCCTGCCCCACCTTCCTCTGCCCACCCCCCGATGTCGCCTGGTTGTTCAGGTTGGCAGATTCAGAGATCATTCGAGCAGACTCGAGCTGGCGCGTGATAGTACAAGAACTTCGTGATGCTACAAGAACTTTGTCTGCTACAAGAACCTTTTTATTTTATTTTCCTTTCCCCCCTCCCTGCTTCCTTTGCCATTTGTTTTAGTCCTTTGTCCATTGTTTCATGATAATATTTGTTTTTGCTTGCTTACTGTTAGATGCTTGATTGTTGTCCTCCTGTTATTTAGGTGTTTTTTCTTCCTCTATGTACGTTATATGGTAGTTCTGTTTAGCTGTGGAATGTTTTGGGGTTTATTTTTTAATTTAATTAATTGGTTTGTCTAATATTATAATAGTAGGCTGACAAAGAATATAACAGTTTCATATAATCAGAGAGGTAGCTGATGTGTAGCTGGTTTGTTCTACTCGACTAATTAGAGTTATCGAGTTGTTGATACTATAAGCAGAACAACTAGGCTGGGAAAGAATAACATCAATTGCCGTCAATGAAGGCTAGTATGAGGCTTGGGATTGCTACCGTGGAGGGGCGAGGGAGGTATGGCGGTGGGGGCAGATGTCATAGGCGAAGGGGATCAAGATACAGATATGCTCATACCCCTTCCAATCTGCGCCCCATCCCAAGGGACGAGGGTATGGTGAGCAAGGATTACTCACCTCCTTCACTGGTGCTGTGCAATTCCAGGTGTATAGGCAACAAAACCGCCACCCTGTGAGATTTCTTTACCTCGCATGGGATTGACCTGGCTTGTGTGACAGAGACCTGGGTGCGCGAAGGGGAAACAGTTACCTTACGAGAGATGGTGCCCCCGGGCTTCTCCGTCCTCCACCAGTCGCGGACTGTGGGCCGGGGGGAAGGGGTGTCATGATTAATCCGGGAAGATTGTTCTTTCAGGGCTCTACCATCGCCATCGATCCCCGGCATTGAATGTGTTGGCCTAGTGTGGGGCTCCGAGGTGAGCTTGGCTGTCTGGCTGGTGTACCAGCCATCTAGCACACCAGCAGCCACCCTGTCAGGCCTACTGGAGGCGGTGGACGGCTGGGCCTTGGAGTTCCCTAACCTATTGGTATTGGGGGACTTCAACATCCATGCTGATGCCACTCCCTCCTCACAGGCTCTGGACCTGGTGTCTTCCATGGCTCTCCCAGTTTGTTTCGGGCCCCACACATCAAGCAGGCCACACGCTGGATTTGATCTTTGGCGTAGGTATAGATGTGGTCATGTCTCCTTCGATGAAGGTGCCATGGTCTGATCAATACGCTCTGAAAGCCAGGATTGACTTTCCACCCCCACCCTGCTTAGGTGGCGAGCCGATCTGGGTTTGCCCACAGAGGCTGATGGACCTTGATAGATTCCGCCAAGCCTTGCGGGACCTTGCTCCCCCTGGCGACTCATTGACTGAGCTTGTTGAGGGCTGGAATACCCAGCTCCTGGCAGCCATTGATGAGATCGCACCTAAGTGCCCTCTGCGACCCTGCAGAAACCGGAGCTCCGGAAAATGAAGCGGGACCTCAGACGGCTAGAGCGAGTATGGCGGGGTGCCCGTGATGGAGCCTCAAGAACATCTTATAGGGTTTTTATGAAAACCTACCAGATGGCAGTGAAGGCCGCTAAGAAGTCTTACTTCTCGGCCTCCATTGCATCCGCTAGCTCTCACCCGGCGCAATTATTTAGTATAATTAGGTCTTTAACGTCCCTGGAGGGACAGCCAAATTTAAATAACAATTCGACCCACAGCTGTGAGGCATTTGCGAGCTTTTTTTGCGGAGAAGGTTCTGTTGCTCCTCCATGACCTCCCTGCCAATTTGGATACAATAAAGGAACTGGAGGCCCCTCGACTGTCCTCGGGTCCAGTATTGGACCACTTTGACCAGATATCCCCAGCCGATTTGGACAGACTCCTCCGAGCTGGAAAGCCCACCACCTGTCCTCTTGACCCGTGCCCGTCCTGGCTGATTAGAGCATGTCCAGACGAGGTGCGGGCCCCGCGCTGGTCATGGGACCGAGACGGCTCTGGTTGCCCTGGTTGTCCACAGGCAGCTGGATCGAGGCGGGTCGGGGCTGCTGATTCTCCTAGACCTGTCAGCAGCCTTAGACATGGTTGATCCCGAACTCCTGGACGCCTTGCCAACGTGGGGATCCAGGGCACAGTCCTTCAATGGCTGTGCTCGTTTCTCTCAGGTCAGGGACAGAGGGTGGCGCTTGGGGGGGAACTGTCATCGCGCCACTCCTTGGTTGTGTGGAGTGCCTCAGGGTGCGATACTCTCCCTGATGCTTTTCAACATCTTTATGCCTGCCCTCGCCCAGCTTGTCCGGAGTTTTGAGCTGGGCTGCTGATGACACCCAACTCTTTCTGTTGATGGATGGCCATCTTGACTCGGCCCTAGACACACTGATCAGATGTTTGGAAGCTGTGGCTGGATGGTTACATGGGAGCCGGTTGAAGTTAAATCCTTCGAAGACAGAAGTCCTTTGGCTCGGTCAGGATGATATGGGATTGGGGGGGCAACTCCCATCTCTTAGAATCATAGAATAGAATCATAGAATCATAGAATCATAGAGTTGGAAGAGACCACAAGGGCCATCGAGTCCAACCCCCTGCCAAGCAGGAAACACCATCAGAGCACTCCTGACATATGGTTGTCAAGCCTCTGCTTAAAGACCTCCAAAGCAGGAGACTCCACCACACTCCTTGGCAGCAAATTCCACTGTCAAACAGCTCTTACTGTCAGGAAGTTCTTCCTAATGTTTAGGTGGAATCTTCTTTCTTGTAGTTTGGATCCATTGCTCCGTGTCCGCTTCTCTGGAGCAGCAGAAAACAACCTTTCTCCCTCCTCTATGTGACATCCTTTTATATATTTGAACATGGCTATCATATCACCCCTTAACCTCCTCTTCTCCAGGCTAAACATGCCCAGCTCCCTTAGCCGTTCCTCATAAGGCATCGTTTCCAGGCCTTTGACCATTTTGGTTGCCCTCCTCTGGACACGTTCCAGTTTGTCAGTGTCCTTCTTGAATTGTGGTGCCCAGAACTGGACACAGTACTCCAGGTGAGGTCTGACCAGAGCAGAATACAGTGGCACTATTACTTCCCTTGATCTAGATGCTATACTCCTATTGATGCAGCCCAGAATTGCATTGGCTTTTTTAGCTGCCGCGTCACACTGTTGGCTCATGTCAAGTTTGTGGTCAACCAAGACTCCTAGATCCTTTTCACATGTACTGCTCTCAAGCCAGGTGTCCCCCATCTTGTATTTGTGCCTCTCATTTTTTTTGCCCAAGTGCAATACTTTACATTTCTCCCTGTTAAAATTCATCTTGTTTGTTTTGGCCCAGTTCTCTAATCTGTCAAGGTCGTTTTGAAGTGTGATCCTGTCCTCTGGGGTGTTAGCCACCCCTCCCAGTTTGGTGTCATCTGCAAATTTGATCAGGATGCCCTTGAGTCCATCATCCAAGTCGTTGATAAAGATGTTGAATAAGACCGGGCCCAAGACAGAACCCTGTGGCACCCCACTAGTCACTCTTCTCCAGGATGAAGAGGAACCATTGATGAGCACCCTTTGGGTTCGGTCAGTCAGCCAGTTACAAATCCACTGAGTGGTAGCATAGTCAAGACCGCATTTTACCAGCTTCTTTACAAGAATATCATGGGGCACCTTGTCAAATGCCTTGCTGAAATCAAGGTAGGCTACATCCACTGCGTTCCCTTCATCTACCAGGCTTGTAATTTTGTCAAAAAACGAGATCAGGTTAGTCTGACATGACTTATTTTTCAGAAATCCATGCTGACTGTTGGTGATCACAGCATTCCTTTCTAGGTGCTCACAGACTGTTTGCTTAATGATCTGCTCCAAAATCTTCCCTGGTATTGATGTCAGACTGACTGGGCGGTAATTATTTGGGTCCTCTCTTTTCCCCTTTTTGAAAATAGGGACAACATTTGCCCTCCTCCAGTCTGCCGGGACTTCGCCTGTTCTCCAGGAATTCTCAAAGATGACTGCCAGTGGTTCTGAGATCACATCTGCCAGTTCTTTTAATACTCTTGGATGCAGTTCATCTGGCCCTGGAGACTTGAATACATCTAAACTAGCCAAATATTCTTGTACTATCTCCTTAGTTATTCTGGGCTGTGTTTCCTTTGCTGAATCATTTGCTCCAAATTCTTCAGGTCGGGCATTGTTTTCTTTATCGGAGAAGACTGAGGCAAAGAAGGCATTGAGGAGTTCAGCCCTTTCCGTGTCCCCTGTTTGCATTTCACCATCTTCTCCTCTGAGTGACCCCACTGTTTCTTTGTTCTTCCTTTTGCTACGAACATACCCATAAAAGCCTTTTTTGTTGCTTTTAACCTCTCTAGCAAGCCTGAGTTCATTCTGTGCTTTAGCTTTTCTGACTTTGTGTCTACACGTGCTGGCTATTTGTTTGAATTCCTCTTTGGTGGTTTCCCCCCTTTTCCATTTTTTGTACACATCCTTTTTAAATCTTAATTCAGTTAAAAGTTCTTTAGATAGCCACCCTGGCTTCTTTAGGCACCTTCCATGTTTCCGTCTCATTGGTATTGCCTGACGTTGTGCTTTTACTATCTCCCTCTTAACAAACTCCCAGCCATCATGAACTCCCTTTCCTTTTAGTATTGCTGTCCATGGGATCTCACCCAGCACTTCCCTAAGTTTTATGAAGTCGGCTTTCTTAAAGTCAAGAAATTGAGTCCTAGTATGCTTGGCTGCTCCTTTCCGCTGTATAGTAAACTTCAGAAGAGCATGATCACTCGCGCCTAATGATCCTTCCACTTCTAGCCCACTAACCAGGTCATCAACATTGGTTAGGACCAGATCTAAAATGGCTGTTCCTCTTGTTGCTTCTCCCACTTTCTGGACAATGAAGTTGTCTGCAAGGCCAGTGAGGAATCTGTTTGACTTTATGCTCTTGGCTGAGTTTGACGTCCAACAAATATCCGGGTAATTGAAGTCCCCCATTACTACTATCTCCCTTCCTTTTGCATGCTTGGCCATCTGTTCCAGGAAGGCATCATCTATGTCCTCCGTTTGGCTTGGGGATCTATAGTAAACTCCCACAATGAGGTCTCTGTTATTCTTCTCTCCCTTAATTTTGACCCAAATGCTCTCACTTTGGCTTTGAGGTTCTAAATCTTGGATCTCTTCACAGGTATACACATTCCTGACATATAACGCCACTCCTCCTCCTTTCTTGTCTGGTCTGTTTCTCTGAAATAGATTGTATCCCCCCATTATTACATTCCAATCGTGGGACTTATCCCACCAGGTTTCAGTGATGCCTATTATGTCATATTTAGTTTGCTGTACCAAGAGCTCAAGCTCATCTTGTTTATTTCCCATGCTTTGTGCATTAGTGTAGAGACATTGAAGTCCATTAATCATTCCCCCGTGTCTCTTATTTAAGGATTTTTTCCTCCCACCACTAGGTCTGCATGCTGTTTGCTCCATTTGGTCTATGACATTTGGATGATCATCTTCATTAATTGATAGGCTCCTACCTTCAGGAGCACTGTCTCCCTCCCCCACATTAGTCAGTTTAAAGCCCTCCTGATGAGGTTTCTGAGATTTTTGGCAAAAACATTTCTCCCAACCGTTGTGAGGTGCAGCCCATCACTTGCCAGAAGTCCATCTTCAAGAAACTGCAGTCCGTGATCTAAGAATCCAAACCGTTCCTGTTTACACCATTTGCGAAGCCAGCTGTTCACTTCCACTATTTTCCCCTCTCTCCCTGGGCCACGTCGTTCAACTGGGAGGACAGACGAGATGACAATTTGTGCATTTAGTTGCTTCAATTTCCTGCCGAGAGCCTCGTAGTCTCTTTTGATCTTCTGGAGGCTATTGCTTGCAGTGTCATTGGTTCCCACATGAACCAAGAGGAAGGGGTATTTGTCAGTGGGTTTTATGATTCCTTGCAGTCGTTCAGTTACATCTTGGATCTTAGCCCCGGGGAGACAGCACACTTCCCGAGACATCTTGTCAGGCCCACAGATCACTGCTTCTGTTCCCCTCAGTAGGGAATCCCCTATCACCACTACACGCCTCCTCTTGGGTTTGGTCGGGGTTCTTCCGTGAGCTGTCCATTCCAAGGTCGCCTGCACATTCCCTGAGGACTGACTTTGCTGCTCGTCTTCATATACCTGATCGACTGTAATGAGGGAGAGATCCTCAAATGGAGTCTGCTCTTCGTCTTCCATGCTAGGGGAGAGGACCTCAAAGCGATTGTGTATTTCTAAACAATCAGAGTGAACCCTGGGCCTCCTACTTCTTTGAGTCACGTTTCTCCATATATCTGGCTCCTGTGTTGGTGAACTATCCTCCTTCTCAGGGGAGTCCCCTGTCTCCTCCTTGGTGGGGATGGTGTGCTCTGCTGCTTCCAAGAAGAGCTCCAGCTCTCTAATTCTTTGGAGCGTAGCGACACGTTCCTCCAGTTGCTGGACTTTGTCTTTTAAAAGGGCAATCAACATGCAATTGCTGCAGGTAAAGCTGCCTGCAACCTTTGGCAAGATGGCAAACATTGCGCAGGAATCGCAGGCGACTGCAGCTGTTCCCTCCCCTTCCATCTTGAGATCGTGTCGTTGGGGGTGGCTACAGAGGTCCTCCATCATAAAAAGCTTGAAGACAGGACATATAACAAATAACTTCCCCCACACACAAAAAAACAAACCTAGGTCTCCCCCAACAAACGTTTGAGACTAGCTCCCCTAAATTTAAAAGATGGGTATAACTGCACACAAGAAAACCCTTTTTGCTCCTTCTTCAACTGCTGCCCTGCAAACTCTGATGAGGGGGTGCAATTAGTGCCAGCACCATCCGTTAAGAGTTTGGGTGTAATCTTCGACACCCCCCTTTCCATGGAGGCGCAGATTGCAGCTACAACAAAGGCGGCATTTTTTCATCTCCGCCAAGCTAAGCAGTTCGCTCCTTACCTCTCTCACCCTGACCTAGCCACTGTGATCCACGCGATCCTGGTATGTCCCACAGAGGAACTTACACTTTTCAAACAAAAACATCTTGGAGGTCCCAGGCCACAGGGAGGTTAGGCTGGCCTCAACTAGAGCCAGGGCTTTTTCAGCTGTGGCTCCGATCTGGTGGAACGCTCTGTTCCAAGAGACTAGGGCCCTGCGGGACTTGACATCTTTCCTCAGGGCCTGCAAGACAGAGCTGTTCCACCAGGCCTTTGGCCAAGGCACAGTCTGACTCGCTCCTTTGGTAATCCTCACAGAACTCTAGCCCAATGGTTGCCATTAATTTGA
This sequence comes from Podarcis liolepis, assembly GCF_965112155.1. NCBI lineage: Eukaryota > Metazoa > Chordata > Lepidosauria > Squamata > Lacertidae > Podarcis > Podarcis liolepis. Next base: position 74,488,772 of record NC_139562.1, on the reverse strand, counting down.
TTTGAACTGATTTTATAATGAAATGATTTTAGAATGTTGTATTATTTTATTGTTGTTAGCCGCCCTGAGCCCGGCTTCGGCTGGGGAGGACGGGGTATAAATAAATAAAAAATTATTATTATTATTATTATTATTATTATTATTATTATTATTATTATTATTATGTTGCCACTAAGTTTTGCCTAATGTGGAAATTTGATGGGAATTTTAAGCTTTCTTCCTGAGGAAATCTGAGGATAGTAAATATGTTCTATAACATCACTGGAATTTATTTCTCTCTCCCTCTCTCTCTCTCTCTCTCTCTGTGTGTGTGTGTGTGTGTGTGAGAGAGAGAGAGAGAGAGAGAGAGAGAGAGAGAGAGAGAGAGAGAGATGATGTGTCTCATTAGAGGAGAAAGGGGGTGCGGGGGGTGCAGTCCACCCTGGGTGCCATCCCTGAGGGGGGCTGACATTGCCGCGATGCCCCCAACATTCGTCGCAGGCAGCGCCCCCCCCAGGACGGGCAGTGCACCCCCAGGGAGGCTCGCAGCAGCCGGCAAACCACCCCCCCGGGAGGCATGTGGCAGCTCCTGGGATGCGAGCCCCACCCCCAGGTGCATGCCGTTCCGGGTGCTGGAGCACCTAGCTCTGCCTCTGATGTGTCCAAGAGAGGGCAGACATATCTGCAGAAAATAAAATGGTTATTCTAATTAATGAAATACATACTGTACACATGGCTTTAAAAAGATCTGAAGTGTTTAATGCATCCATAGGCGTGAAAAGCACCAAGGTAAAAAACAAAAAGCTGCTATGTATACATTTTGCAAGTTTTCCAATATTAGTTAATATATATATTATGCATATAATGATTATAAATGGACCTTACAGATTAAAGCGTATTGTATGTAGTTTGTGGCAGGTGTTAATAATGAATGATTTCATTACATTAATAGACTCCTTTAAGAATTCATCTTTGTAAGTCAGTGGTGGTTGGGGGGCAGTGGCGGGATGGCATAAGAGTTAGTCTCCTGTTACATCCAACTAGTCTATGTACCTGTGTACATAAATAGTTGAGCTATGCAAAGCAATAAATGTACACACTTTCACTCGGACACTTGTACATGTGTACAGATAGTGTGATAGGTGAAGACGCCTACACATATGCCCATACCTCTGAATGATTTCATCCCATGATGACCCCTTCCTCCTTAGCTGCTGGGCCAGGAAAGAAACCCGAACACGGCCAACATATGGGTATTAGCCAAGCAGCTTGGAAGGAAGCCATGGGGCAAGTGGTTCCTCTGCTTCTTTGTGGGATGAGTCTGAGATCTTTAAGTACTACCAAAACAGGGTCAGATCTGCTCCCGAGAGTCTCATATCACTGGCTAATCATTTTGGCATGTTGTACATGCTGCTGTGCGGACTGTACCAGTTCTCTCTCTCCTTTCCCACCAACCCCCTGCCTTGCTCCTGTGACTGCTGCTTTTCTGCCATTAGCAGATGTGGCAAGGTGTGTGGCAGTGGCAGGAGCAGGTAGGTGGTGGTTGGAGCAGCGGCAAGGCAAGGTGGCGCTTCCCATTTTACCTCAAGCTGTAAAACAGGGCATGCCTGCCCCTGGTCTGGTACACTGTAAGGCATCTTCCTATACCCCTTGCAAGCGAAGTATAGTTGTCATGTGACTTACCAGGGTCGTGTCTAATGGAAAGATCACAGCTAAGCTCCAACTGGAGCTCTGTGTAGATGTGCTGAAGAACAGCAGTGGTCTTCAACCTTTCCAGAGGTGAGTGCTACCTGCAATCCCATTCTGCAATACACAGGAGTTGTTTAATGTAGAGGAACTTGGACCAAAACGACCAGCTTGCAGAGCTGAAGCAGGGGCGGTGAAGACTGATGGCAACACATTTCCCCCCTCTGTCTGAGTTCCGGAAGCAATCAGCATAGCAACACAGGAAACTGCCTTATAGTGAGTAAGACCATAATCCATCTAGCTCACTACTGACAGGCAGCAAGACTTGGAGGTTTCAGGCAGGGGTCTTTTCCTAGCCCTACCTGAAGATGCCAAGGATTGGACCAGGGCCCTTCCTCATGCTAAACACTGAGCTATGGATCCCAGCCACTCAATTCTCAGGTGCCTTTTGCTTTGACAAGGAAAGCATTTCCTTCCCAGCATGGTCTTTCTTGACAGGCAGAAGCTGACACCAGAGGTGTTCTTCAGTTGTTACTGCCAATTTAGCTCCACACCATTTCTCTATCTTTTTTTATGCATGCAGAGTGTGAATATTATTAGAATGTGGGGAAAGCAGAACATTAGCTAACTTATTCCAAAAGAAAGTTCCTGATCTTTATGCTTTGGTAGTCCTTGAGTGTTGTTCCTCACTGACTCCCTTGCATGCTCCTTCCCAATCCACACCCTTTACCAATATTTAAAAACACATTCCAAACATAAGCAGGGACTGGGTGGGGTGTGACAGAGATTGGAGAGATTTCAATAGGTGGGGAAGGATCCTAGTAGACTGGGCTTTAATAGAATAAATAGCACAGTAGCTTTTTCAAGCAAAGTAGCAAGCATAATATAACATAAGAAGCTCCAATAAAATACCACACTATTTGGCAGGGGTGTGTGTGTGTGTGTGTGTGTGTGTGTGTGAGAGAGAGAGAGAGAGAGAGAGAGAGAGAGAGAGAGAGAGAGAGAGAGATTAGTCTTGTACAGAGTTTTCAGAGTTCTACTGGAGCTCTGCTTTTCAGGTGGAGCTCCAAGCAGCTTCCCACGCAGAGCAGCAGGACTGAGTTGGCAAGGCGCAGATGGCAATCACATGAAGGCACAGTCTGGAGTGTTGGGCACCACCAGAAAACACTGCAGCAGCAAGCAAGTCTATTTTCTTCCTCAGCTATCACAGTGAGAAGTCTCTCCCAGCACTTCCACTTCATCCTACAGTGTAGTGCTTGCTTCCATTGTTGACTGTGGTTTGTGCAAGGCTGTGTTTTATGGCTTAGGCAAGACAGTCACCATGTTGGCATGTTGTCAGATGATGAGGCAGATGGCAGATGTTCTGTTGACATGATAATAAAAGCTGGCATCTGCAGGACAGCAGCACCAGAAGACCTCTGACCAAGGAGTGGTTTCCCCCATGCTCCCTGAGTCCATGAGAGCACCATTGCATGCAGCTGAATTGAGCCCTTTCATTTTAGAAAGGTTCTCCTGAAGTAGCCAAGAAAAGTGGATCTTTTGTAATTTCTTAGAATTCAGTGTTGATTCTGTAGCTCAGCAGCGAAAACAGACATTTATCTAAGTTTTCATAGTATCTCAGAATGCAAGTCTTATGACATGCATCAGTCAATCATGTTGGACTAGCCCTTGTATGCTACAAGCCACAGAAGTCTACAGCGTAGGATTGTACTTGATCCACAATACATACAGTTAAGGAAAATGGGTTTTGAATGGAAGTTAATACAACCTGCCATCCTCAACATTCTTACTTGGAATATAAGTTATTTTATGAGTAGGGCTTATTTCAAGGTGAATACGTTTAAGATTGGAGTGCAAGTCTCATTGCCTGCATGGAATCATGTATTTAGGAGGATAGGGTGTCCTCAAAAGCATATTATACTCCATTGCAGCAGTATTTACACATGACTGTCTCGAGATGAGGTAGAGAGACACAGCTGTTTCAGGTGGCAGGTTCTGAATCCTATAAAATCAGGTTTTCTAGTATAGCCTTTTCTCCAACTAAGTTCAAGAAGTGACCTTTCATATGTGGTCATACAGTCTGGTCTGTAAAATGGGATGATTTGGGATTGTGTGACTGATTCTAGCTGTGTTGCATTGATGGAGATGGTAAAGGAGAGGGAATGCAAATATAGAAAGTTTTGCCACAACAGCAGCAATATATGGATTTGGCTAATAGTCAAGTACTATCTTTCATATGCCAGCTTTGGGATCAGAAACAGCTATATGATATTTTCTGTTAGTTTAGGTCCAACTAATCTTATAGGTTGGGACAGGTGAGTGGAGCATATGTAAACTACAGACATGGTCATTTAATTCCATCCCCAGGAAATGACAGGACCTGTAGTTCTGTGAAAGGGACTAGGCATTATTAACTGATCATTATTAACATGCTCAGAAAGCTACTACAAATCCCATGGTTCTTTGGGAGATGCTTCGGCAACTAAATTAGTATAAAACCACTATAGGTTTATATATATATATCCCTTTCATGGATCATTGCCTTGCCGTGGTGAAGGAGCTTGAATAACTCAGAGAAGCTATGAACTATGCCATGCAGGGCACCCAAGATGAACAGGTCATAGTGGAGAGTTTTGACCAAACGTGATCCATGACCTGGAGCTGACTGTGGCTCAGATCATCAGCTTCTTATAGCAAAATTCAAGCTTAAACTGAAGAAAGTAGGAAATACGATAAGATACGATCTAAGTCAAATCCCTTATGAATACACAGTGGAAGTGAGGAACAGGTTTAAGGATTTAGATTTGGTGGACAGAGTGCCTGAAGAACTATGGATGGAGGCTCGCAACATTATACAGGAGGCAGCAACAAAAACCATCCCAATGAAAAGGAAATGCAAGAAAGCAAAGTGGCTATCCAACGAGGCCTTACAAATAGCGGGGGAGAGAAGGCAAGCAAAATGCGAGGGAGATAGTGGACTTCCGGGTCAGCACCATCGGTGAATGGCGGAGTTCCTCCGTTTGGAGGAACGGGCTCCGTGGAAACTGGGTCTTCCCGCCGCGGTGAAGGTGGGGACCCACTAGAAATCCCAGGCGGAGGAAGCCTGGGAACGTGGGGTTCGGCAGGGCACCAGGAGCGCCCCCCTACTCGCAGGGAATCCCATTTAGGGGCTCCGGAGCGAAGTGGGGTGAGAAGCGCGGTGCTGCGAACTGACTGCTACTTTCACGGAGTGAAGCCGCACAGCCATTGCCGGAGAGCGCTGACTTTTTCATGTGGACAATTGGATTTAAAACAAGTACCCGTGAGTAGAAATGGAAAATTGGATCAAGAAATTTCTTAATTTGATAACAAAGCGGGAAGGTTCAAAACAGGAAGTCTGCCTTCCGCTTTTTGTATATAGACTAAAGCAAAAACTTTGTAAGCTAAAGCCTGGAAAGCTGTCAAAAAAGTCTAAATTTCCTTCATTTAGAATTACTGAAACCCCCTTGGAAGCAGGAGAAAAGGGGGGGGGGCTTTGTTCAACCCTAGCAGGAGAGGGAGTGAAGAAGGACAAGTTTCCACCATCTCTAACCTGGGAACGGTGTCAGAGACAGAAATTGTTGGAGAGGTTCATTGACTGTCAATGGAATATTTTGACAGATAGCTAAAGAAGAGAAACAAGCTGATTTCAATGTTTCCTTTTGCATCTTAAAGAAACAAAATATCTGAAAAATATCTGAAAAACGAAAGCAATTTTCCTTTGTTGGACTTGCCTAAAAGAAATGGATACAAATAGAAATAGAGGGAGCTTGTCAAATTGTTGCTGCAGTACATTTGAGGGCTCAACAGATGTGAGATTAAGACCGTGGGAACAGGCTTTTCTGACCTTGACTAAAGATGAGTTGGAAAGAAGAATGGGTGCTTGCCTTATGCAAGACAAGTGCCCTGCTGGAACAGATGCATGAGAAGATGGACTTGATGAATGAGAAAATGGATTTGACTGTTGCAGTTAATAACTGTGGGCAAATAGGGAATATTGATACAGAAATTATCCAGGGACCAACTCATGAATCTGTACTGACTGGGCAAGTGCAGAAGATAATGGAGGAGGATGCGGTTGCACCCCAAATAATACAAATGGAGAGTCCTGAGGCTCTACAGGAGTATGAGCCATTGTCATTGAAGATTGAAGTTGGAGTGGGCCAGGGGGTGTCTGGAGTTGAGGAGGTGCCCAACGTTGGAGAGACCTTGGAATATGCTTTTAAATACTTTTTGGACTATATTGAGGATTGTGGGGAGTGGGACTGTGGGGAATGGGAGGGTTTGATGAAGGGAGATGGAGACAATTTTGGCTTGGAATCCCCCAGAGGCCTACCCCTCAATGAGAAAGGAAAGGAACTATGAAAGAGACCAACAAAAGACAAGGAAAAGGGCAAGTATAAACAAGAAGAAGAAGAATTGCAGAAGGGACATGGAAGAGACTTAAGGGCCTCGGACATAAGGCTTCCAGGTTGATGGACTAGATGGAATGGACAGTAAGGACTGACACAATCCGAGACCAGGAAGAAGTGACATTGGATGAAGATTGGAAGAAAATCTATAAAGAAAATTTTCTATTTGGGGAATTGGTTAAAAATTAATGAATATTAGGGGAAATGTTGGAATGAAACTATATGACTAGCAGAAATGATGTCAGGAGTAATGTATATTTGATAACTAAGATTCAAGCTTTAAGGTGTTTTAGGGTAAGATAAGGTTAAATTAATTAAGGTAATGTGAATAATAGAATATGGGGAAAGATGGAAAGGATTGGTTGAGTTAACTATTAGATTAAATTAGGTTAGGATACCGTATTTTTCGCCCCATAAGACGCACCGGCCCATAAGACGCACCTAGATTTTAGGGGGGGAAATAAAGGACAAAAATTTTATTTCCCCCCCAGGTGCGCTGCGCTACACCAGGAGCTTGGGGCGTGCTGAGGTCAGCGCGCCCCAAGCTTCTGCATGCCGGCAAGCAGTCCGCTGCCGCCCCAAGCCTCCCGCACCCGGAGCTTGGGGCGTGCTGAGGTCCTCCTGCCGGGTGCGGGAGGCTTGGGGCGGCAGCGGACTGCTTGCCGGCATGCAGAAGCTTGGGGCGCGCTGACCTCAGCACGCCCCAAGCTTCTAGGTGCGCGCAAGCAGTCCGCTGCCGCCCCAAGCCTTGCGCACCCGGCGGGACCTCCTGCCGGGTGCGGGAGGCTTGGGGCGGCAGCGGACTGCTTGCCGGCATGCAGAAGCTTGGGGCGTGCTGAGGTCAGCACACCCCAAGCTTCTAGGTGCGCGCAAGCAGTCCGCTGCCGCCCCAAGCCTTGCGCACCCGGCGGGACCTCCTGCCGGGTGCGGGAGGCTTGGGGCGGCAGCGGACTGCTTGCCGGCATGCAGAAGCTTGGGGCGCGCTGACCTCAGCACGCCCCAAGCTTCTAGGTGCGCGCAAGCAGTCCGCTGCCGCCCCAAGCCTTGCGCACCCGGCGGGACCTCCTGCCGGGTGCGGGAGGCTTGGGGCGGCAGCGGACTGCTTGCCGGCATGCAGAAGCTTGGGGCGCGCTGACCTCAGCACGCCCCAAGCTTCTAGGTGCGCGCAAGCAGTCCGCTGCCGCCCCAAGCCTTGCGCACCCGGCGGGACCTCCTGCCAGGTGCGGGAGGCTTGGGGCGGCAGCGGACTGCTTGCCGGCATGCAGAAGCTTGGGGCGCGCTGACCTCAGCACGCCCCAAGCTTCTAGGTGCGCGCAAGCAGTCCGCTGCCGCCCCAAGCCTCGCGCACCCGGTGGGACCTCCTGCCGGGTGCGCGAGGCTTGCAGACACTCGCACGAAGCAGGGGGAGCCCTCCAGAGGGCTCCCCGTGCTTCGGGCGACAGGCTGCCGCCCCAAGCCTCGCACACCCGGTGGGACCTCCTGCCGGGCGCGCGAGGCTTGCAGGCATTCGCCCCATAAGACGCACCCCGATTTCCCCTTCATTTTTGGAGGGGGAAAAGTGCGTCTTATGGGGCGAAAAATACGGTAAATTTTTTAACAAAAATTGAGAAAGATGGAAAGAATTTGCTGAAATAACTAATTAAACTAGAATACAAAAAGGGAGGTGTGAGGAAGTCAATGAAACAAGCAAATGGAAGTTGTAGATATGTAATCTGGGATTTGTGTTGTTTTCCTTTTTCTTTTTATCTTTTTGTTGTATTCTTGTATTGGTTTTTGTGTTTTTTCTTTCTTTTTTGTCTATTATAGTGTTGTTTTTTTAATGTTTTTTCTTCTTCTTATAATTCTGAAAACTACTAATAAATATTATTTTTTTAAAAATGCGAGGGAGATAGTGAAAGATACAGGAAATTGAATGCAGATTTCCAAAAAATAGCAAGGAGAGACAAGAAGGCCTTCTTAAACGAGCAATGCAAAGAAATAGAGGAAAACAACAGAATGGGAAGAACCAGAGATCTGTTCAAGAAAATTGGAGATATGAAAGGAACATTTCGTACAAAGATTACCATAATAAAGGACAAAAGTGGAAAGGACCTAACAGAAGCAGAAGACATCAAGAAGAGGTGGCAAGAATACACAGAGGAACTATACCAGAAAGAAATGGATGTCTCGTATACCCCAGGTAGTGTGGTTGCTGACCTTGAGCCAGACATCCTGGAGAGTGAGGCCAATGGGCCTTAGAAAGCACTGCAAATAACAAGGCCAGTGGAAGTGATGGTATTCCAGCTGAACTGTTTAAAATTTTAAAAGATGATGCTGTTAAGGTGCTACACTCAATATGCCAGCAAGTTTGGAAAACTCAGCAGTGGCCAGAGGATTGGAGAAGATCAGTCTACATCCCAATCCCAAAGAAGGGCAGTGCCAAAGAATGCTCCAACTACCGCACAATTGCACTCATTTCACACGCTAGCAAGGTTATGCTTAAAATTCTACAAGGAAGGCTCAAGCAAGAAAGAAGCAAGAAAGAAGATTCCACCTAAACATTAGGAAGAACTTCCTGACAGTAAGAGCTGTTCGACAGTGGAATTTGCTGCCAAGGAGTGTGGTGAAGTCTCCTTCTTTGGAGGTCTTTAAGCAGAGGCTTGACAACCAGATGTCAGGAGTGCTCTGATGGTGTTTCCTGCTTGGACTCGATGGCCCTTGTGGTCTATTCCAACTCTATGATTCTATGATTCTAGTATGTGGACCGAGAACTCCCAGAAGTGCAAGCTGGATTTAGAAGAGGCAGAGCAAACATGCGCTGGATTATGGAGAAAGCTAGAGAGTTCCAGAAAGACATCTACTTCTGCTTCATTGACTATGCAAAAGCCTTTGACTGTGTCGACCACAGCAAACTATGGCAAGTTCTTAAAGAAATGGGAGTGCCTGATCACCTCATCTGTCTCCTGAGAAATCTCTATGTGGGACAAGAAGCTACAGTTGGATATGGAACAACTGATTGGTTCAAAATTGGGAAAGGAGTACGACAAGGCTATATATTGTCTCCCTGGTTATTTAACTTATATGCAGAATTCATCATGTGAAAGGCTGGGCTGGATGAATCTCAAGCCGGAATTAAGATTGCCGGAAGAAATATCAACAACCTCAGATATGCAGATGACACAACCTTGATGGCAGAAAATGAGGAATTAAAGAACCTTTTAATGAGGGTGAAAGAGGAGAGTGCAAAATATGGTCTGGTCCCATCACCTCCTGGCCAATAGAAGGGGAAGAAATGGAAGCAGCAACGACAAACCTAGACAGCATCTTAAAAAGCTGAGACATCACCTTGCCAACAAAGGTCCGTATAGTAAAAGCTATGGTTTTCCCAGTAGTGATGTACGGAAGTGAGAGCTGGACCAAAAAGAAGGCTGATCGCCGAAGAATTGATGCTTTTGAATTATGGTGCTGGAGGAGACTCTTGAGAGTCCCATGGACTGCAAGAAGATTAAACTTCTCCATTCTTAAGGAAATCAGCCCTGAGTGCTCACTGGAAGGACAGATCATGAAGCTGAGGCTCCAATACTTTGGCCACCTCATGAGAAGAGAAGACTCCCTGGAAAAGACCCTGATGTTGGGAAAGATGGAGGGCACAAGGAGAAGGGGACGATAGAAGACGAGATGGTTGGATAGTGTTCTCGAAGCTACCAGCATGAGTTTGACCAAACTGCGGGAGGCAGTGAAAGACAGGAGTGCCTGGCGTGCTCTGGTCCAGGGGGTCACAAAGAGGCGGACACGACTAAACAACAACAACAACATATATATATATATATATATATATATATATATATATATATATATATACGCACACACACACACACACACTGCTTTTTTTCTTAAAAAATGCTTAGGTGTATTCTCATTTTGACTCAAGAAAATCACCATTTTAGAGTTCAAATCGGGAAAAATAAATATAGTAAATGGACAAAATTACAAAGATTCACAAAATGTTCAGGGGTATGCGTGGCCACAGAAAAAAGCACTGTATATAATGAACTAAAAAAAATTAGACATAATTAGAGTCAATCCCAAGACTTTGCTGTGCATGGTTTTTTGTTAACCCTACATGGTTTTGCACCACTGTAAATAATATTATAGAGTAAAGCCAACAGGTTATCTGGGTTAAAAAAAGCAGCTCTAAAGAGACAACTTTTGGAACAAGGTAAAGGGACAGAAGAGAAGCTTATGCGCTCATCTGCTATGGATTTGTGTGACACAATTCTTAAATACCTTTCTTAAGTATTAACGTTTATGTCAATGTCATTTATTAACACTCTTAGGTGCTGACTCTTAAGGGGCTCAGGTCCCTTTGTCCTTCCATAAAATATTGCCCCCCTCAATGTGAGGACAATCAGGGTCAGAGAAGGCCTATCACGGAGCCAACTATGGTGTGGCCTGGTTTCAGCTGCTGGCAGCTCTTCCTCCTCCCCTTCCTGCTGTGGAGGGGGAAAGCAGCTCCTGGCCAGTGGGTGGGGTGGGTGGGAGGAATAGGCCAAGTGCCAAAGAAGCAGCGATCCCACAGCATTTGGCTCTGCCCCCTGGCTCTTCCTGGCATCCCACACATCATTGGTGCCCGCAATCTTCTGCTCAAGTTGGTGCCTCTCTGTTGGGGAGGACAGGAGGTGAAGGGTGCAATCCAGAGACAATATAAATGTGCTTTAACTCCTATCAGCAGTGTTCCTAGTTTTGTTGTTTTCACAGGGGGTTAAAATACAGTCTAGTTTCTGCTGCATTTAATAATAAAAAATCTGAATTGTGCCCAATGACTGATTTTGAATATATTGTTTTAACATGATGATATTTTAAGTGTAAATTAAAATATGTGGTCCTGGATTAATGTAAAGTATACCATCATTCAAATGGGCTACACAATAGTTTCTAAACAATAGTTTAGATAAGTGGAGTGGCAACACTTTCTTGTGTTACTGAAGGTCGCATATGATCATCCACACATTCAACATTTAGAGGTACTGAGTGACCATAACCTGGACTGCAGGTTACCTGGATCTATAAGAACAGATTTAAGGCTAGGGAACCACTTTCTAGAAACTTCCTTTCATAATAGGTCTGGTTTACACGTTGCGCTGTATCTATCCTCCATCCAAGCTCCAGGGCTATGTTCCACACTGGCAAAGCATAATGGGATGGGTCTATGCCCACCATTGTACATGACCACACAGTTTGACCTGACCATTTCAGCAGAAGATAGGCATGTTATTTTGAGCAACCATGGCGGACAGGCCAACCAAGCTGCTATTCTATAAACTGAAAATCCATCTGTGTAAAAACATATTTTGGGGGAAAGGGTATACAGTGGTACTTCGGGTTACATGCGCTTCAGGTTACATACGCTTCAGGTTACAGACTCTGCTAACCCAGAAATCGTACCTCGGGTTAATCAATGGCCTTAACCATGTTCATGGGTGTAATGTGAAAACAACTTAACTGCATATCGCTGTGAGAGAGGCTGCATTGTGCCACCTTTTGCTCCTTGGAGGAAGGATCAGATTAAAAACATATACAGTGGTACCTCGGGTTACATACGCTTCAGGTTACAGACTCCGCTAACCCAGAAATAGTACCTTGGGTTAAGAACTTTGCTTCAGGATGAGAACAGAAATCGCATGGTGGCAGCAGGAGGCCCCATTAGCTAAGGTGGTACCTCAGGTTAAGAACAGTTTCAGGTTAAGAACGGACCTCCAGAACAAATTCTTAACCCGAGGTACCACTGTATGGGGCTTGCCTTTTTGGCATTTAATCCTGGGGTACTTCCCTCATGGTACACTAGAAGTAGCCCCCCTGAGCTACTGCTACCTAGAGGTAAGTGCAGTAGTTACCTCTTGGCTAAGTAACCTTAAGCTTAACCTGAAAACATAACTACTCCAATCCAACTTGACTTGCACTTTAAAAAAAGTATTTGCCCATGACTAGTTGCACCAGAAAGTAGATGGGGAATGTGTAATGAAAGCAATACGGATAGATGGCATCCACATTTCAATGTATAGGCAAATAGTGCCTGCAGTTCCTGATCTAGAAAGGGAAACAGGCAGGGATCTCCTTGGTGCACCTAGGAGATGTGGCAGAGGGTCTGGTAACTGTTATTATAGGAATTTCGCATAATTTCTCCGAACCAATAATATTAATTGAGCAATTTCTCTCTCCGTTCCCCAGCTTTATGAACAGCCATCCATTGGGTGGTGGGATGATGATGATGATTTACTGTTCTTCTCAACACAGCCTGGATGTCTATACTTTCTGTTGTTGGACTTCAGTAGTAGTTAATGACTGTAGCCAGATGCCTACATAGAAGACCTGGTATCTGTCTTTCCACATCACAAAACACACTGTGAAGCCCACAATTGCTGCAAGGAGGTTAAGCACTATCTGGATCAGCAAGTAAAGGTTGAAAGTATTGGTGATGTCGGTACAGTCGGATACATTCTTGTACATGAAGGTTCTGCTGAGGGGATCCACTGTTTCCAGTTTACACTGACAGGCCTCAGTGATGGTTTCACAGGTAAACTGTGTGATCTGTGAATAACAGTAGGCAGCAAAAGCTACTGCCAAAACACAGACAATCAGACTCAGAGCGCTCAGCAGAAAGTATGCAACCTGGAAAGGAAACACAATGAATTTATTTTCAGCATTACAAGCAATTTTATATGGGCTTTACAGTGAATGTTTGCAAGTTGGTGAAGGTTGCCATTTATATATGAACTCTGACAGTCCCAGATGACTTTCACAAATTTCCAGAAATAAGTGATGAGGCAGCCTGTGGGAAACAGGGGCAATGTTCAACTACACAGACCTTTGGTCTGATCCAGCAGTGCTCTTCTCATATTATTATGAAATGTTGGTACATCTATAATAATATTTTTAAAAGAAATGCCTCCAAATGCAGTATTTAGGTCATCAGCGACTGTAAAACATATAACAGTGGTACCTTGGTTTACGAACTTAATCCGTTCTGGAAGTCTGTTCTAAAACAAAGTGTTCCCAAACCAAGGCACTCTTTCCCATAGAAAGTAATGCAAAATGGATTAATCTGTTCCAGACTTTTAAAAACAACCCCTAAAGCAGCAATTTAACATGAATTTTACTAACATAAAATGAAAGCAATAATCAATGTACTGTACTATAAAATAACTAAAACAGTATTGTAGATGATAAAAATAAAAATTTAAAAATGTTCTTACCTGCACTGATGATAGTCATTGCTTGGGGGGGGGGGGGGCTTTTATTCATTTCTGCAGTCACACAATCAATCAGTAGCTGAACTGGGATCCACACAGATCCCCCCCCCCCCCCAAGCTGCTGCAGGAAATGCTCCCTAGAGCGCGTGCCTCCTGCAGCGGTATGGGGGGGAGGGAGTTGCACGCCTGCAAAGCAGCTGGCTGGCGGGCGCACAGCTTCCCTCCCTCGCAGCTGCAGAAACGCCTTGACAACCCCGTTCTCCGTTGCTGGACAACGGAAGTGTGGCACTCAAAACGAAAGTGCACCCCCAACAGAGTACATTCGAATACCAAAAAAAAACCCCACCAACAACCCAAAACACTCATTTCCGCGTTTGAAGCATTCGTAATCCAAAAAGTTCGTTAACTAGGTTGTTCATAAACTGAGGTACCACTGTATAGGCACCCTTCAAGGCAATCCTCAGAGACAGGGAGAATCATGTGGGCTTTGGGGTAGGAGCTATTGCCCTGTTAAATGTCTATTGCATGGTTTCAGGCACTGGAAGGGCAGAACATTTTCTCCACATGTCAGAACGAGGACATCAAAGGAGAGGATCAAAGCTTGTGCACGAGGTTACCCTGAGATTCATCACATGGCAGACTAAGAAGCAATTCCAAAACTGCACACACAACAAAGAAAGGAGCTAGAACAGGAGTTTGGATTTGCTGTTTTTCACAGCTTGACATAAATACAGGCTGGTGATTGCTACATAAACATAGAAGAGAAAGGGATGTGTTGGACTGTGAATGACATCCCATACATGTCTCTTTTTCAGTTCTACTGGCAAAAGATAAGGGGGGGAGGGGAATAAAGACTTTAAACAAAATCCTAATCATGCCTTGGTTTCTTTGTACACATGCTATCAGATCAATAATGCATAAATCTGTCAAATCTATTGAGCCAAAAAAACAAAACCCAGCAATCCACAAATAGCAACAAGGTTGCCCATGGCACACAGAAATTTAAGGCCCCATTGAGTGACAGCTATGACCCTCAGCTTGAATATCAATTACTCAGTTTCTAGGGCACGGCAAAACACTGGGAAACAATTGTAAAACTTTGCTACAAATTTGGAGGGGAACATAGCCTGAAATGTAATTCTGGAATCCAGCAGAGAAACCTTCCTGTGCATTGTTCCACAGGAGACTATCAGACTTTTTCAAAAGTCATCAGGATGCAAAATGGCAGCCTTAGTGTTATGGGCAGAAAGAGAGGGGTTTATCCAAGCACGCAAACACATATTGTTAGGGGAAAGGCCATAGCACATAGGTAGAGCAGAAGGTCCCAGGTTCAATTGTTGGCCTCTCCAGGTAGGGCTGAAAATGTCCCCTATCTGAAACTCTGGAAGGCTACTGCTGGTCAGTCACTGTGGACAATACTGGGCCAGACAGACCTTGAATGAGGCAGTTTCCTAGGCTGCAACATCTTCCTCCCAAGAATTTTCATAGCGTGTACAAAAGGGACATACATTTTGCCTCCATGGAGAAAGAAGTAAAACGACAAAATCATCTTGGCTACTCAAAATAATGGTTAGCTACCAAGCCCAGTGAAAATGTCTGAACCCTTGCAAGAAGCTAAATTATTTTATCTGTGTATCACAGCTGTGCAAGCTGGAGCTGATGCGAGTTGTAGTCCAAAATGTCTGGAGGGCCCCAGGTTGAGGAAGGCTGGCATAACACATTTGCACTTATTTGCCTACTTATAAAATCTCTTCTTCTTGGAAGAGGCAAAAGGCAGGACAATAAGGCCAACACTCTAATCTCCAGAAACCCACCACCCCTTCTGGCTTCTCAGATATTTGAGGTTAACAAGGAAGAAAAAACAGTATCAGGCAATGTACCTTGATGGCAAACTGTATGCAGGTCTTCTCATCCGGTTGGTAAGAAACACATAGCATCACTAGTCCCAATAAGGCCACCACGCAGACCTAAAAAAGGGAAAGCTAGACTGTAATTACATTTTAAGAACTGGGGGTGGGAATATGATAGGCAGTATTACAGTGTTGCACTATCGTCTCCCTGACCATAATGGCTAGGGTGATCTTGAGATAGAGAATGAAATCAAGGAGGCACCAAAAAAGGAAAACGCTGCAATAAAAGTGACACATGCATGTTCCACTTATGACAAAGAAGTATCCTAGAACAGTTAGGGGTGGCAGTCTTGGCCTTGGTGCAAGATGCTGAACAGTTGGGATCAGTGACCAGAGTGCTATCAAATTCAACATATAACTAAGTAGACGATTGCCAAGAAAATCCAACACATTTAACTTCAAATGAGGAAACTGCCAAAAAAAGGGGATTTGTAAAAAAAAAAAAAAAAAAAAAAAGCTGAAAAGTAAAGAGGGCCACATCTCTTCAAAAAGTTTGGCAGTTGTTCAAAACCCAATAACAGAAACTCATCAGGAAACTCATCACCAGGGCCAAGAGGATGCCAGCATGGTTAATGAGCAGTGTCAAAGAAGTTATGTTTTCCATATTATACAGGTCCATTAATCTCAGTGGTTCTGCTCTGAGTATGACTTAGCAGGATACAACCCCTCATCTATATTCATCCTTGACAGAGTTGCCAAGGGAAGTAACACCATTGAAACATGGTCTTGCAGGGGTTCTCCTCAAATCTGCACAGTGCTTCTCAGGTTTAATCCTGTGTGTCCTTGTTCTTTACCATCTACATGAAGCCTTTAATTCAATTAAAATGATCTGCCTAACGCTCATATCTTAGTGATATCATATACATCTATAGCCAAATGATATATAAACCTCAGGTACAGAAGCACCTGAAGAGCTGAGCAACGTATGAACCAGGTTGAAAACGCTCTAGGCTGCATTACACAGGGCTCTGTGGCACCACGGTCCTATACACAGAGGAGCCTAGGAGTCAGCCATGAGTAGGTGCACCTGTCCACCCTATTCACAATTCATGTGACATGGAGTCCACATTTGCACAGGCCCATCCACATAATCCATCCAGAAACTGGCAAGGTCGTAGCCAACTACTGATTAATTTAACTGACAGAAATATTTAAAATCAGCCATGCCTTCAGCAGTTTCCAAGATGTCTTACAATCTTGGAACAATAAAGGGATACCTGAAAATTGCATCTCTGCCCTATTCCACTCATGGATTCTTCTTGCCAGTTGACAGGCACCATTGGATACCACTCAATAAATATAAAGAAAATACAATAAAAAATAGCCTACAAAACAGCAGCAAAATATGAACCATAAAGCAGTCATTCCCCTCCATCAGCAGGGGAGACCCTCTGGTGCCACTGCTGAGTGCTGCTGCCCATGGCCCATGACTGGGCCTTCTGGAATACCCTCCCACAGTGGCTGGACTCGATGGCCCTTGTGGTCCTCAGGAGTGTCAGGCTCACATGCTGTGCATTCTATAATTTTCACCTGCTTGCAAACCAGGGTTTGACTCTGGTTTGCAGGCAAATGGTTTGCTCTTTCAGTCACAAACAAGGCTTAGAAGAGTGGAAAGTGGAAAGTTGCAGGCAAGCCCTCTTGGAAATGGCAAATATGGTTTAGTATTATATGTGAATGAGCCCTAAATGATAGAGAGAAGTTTCCAGACACGCTATTCTTGCCCCTGATATAGAGCGGGGGGGGGGGCAGGCATATTTTGGGGGGGAAGGTGGAGGACCATGCCAACATACACCTGCCTAGACACACCTTTACCACCCAAAGGCTTTGTTGTCGCTCCTAGTCCACAAGTTTTTTTTTTTAAAAAATGTTTACTCTTTCCTTTTCACTGTTCAATTCCATGTCAAAAATCCAAAATTCTGCAATACCCATATTTTGCCAGCAAGGAAGAAATGTGTTCAAATTGCTTCATTTATTCTGACATCAATCTTTTTTAAAAAAATTAATAGTAGTACCCTCAGTTCTGTCCCCTCGCCCTCACAGTCCTATTTATGACCTTGAAAGCATAAAAAGAAAAGACAGTTAAACCATAAATTATCCCATATTTTATTCTCAAATTTTTGAATCTTATTACAGAAAGTCAAGATTTTTTAAAATGAGTAATGAATCCCAGTTCCAGTTTTTGCGTGGCTCTTGTTGCTTCACTGGCTGAATTCCCCTTTATTCATACTAATGGACTAAAGCACTTGATTTTCAGCATGGAGCAGTATGACAGTTTTGCTACTAATAAAGCAAAGATCCCTTCAATAAATCAGGCTCTATTTAGCACATTAGAATTCTCCCTTCACTTTTCTGTCATAGCATGTTAGCAGCAGTCAGGAAGACAAAGTCACCCCTGAGGTAATCCCAACAGGGATGAGCTGAGCCTATTATGTGCAGCTAATTTTGCAGAAAAAAAGTATTGGTTTCAAAGTTCTTCTATGGTTGGCCAAGTGGAATGCTAATCAAATACTGGCGTGTGGGGTGGGGGTGCTGCAGCGAGGGGAGGGGGCAGAGCGCACTTGAGGGGGATGTTGCTAAAACAAGCATGCTGATATTTTAACCATGCTGCCTCTGTGTTCTGCTTCACTGCCAAGAAAGGAACCATTGCTCATTTCTGCCTTAATAAGCGGACGCCAGAGAGGAGCACAATCTGCTCTAGAATACATATTGTTTTCAGAGTCAGACATGTGATATCTTAATTTTCCCCTTTGTAATGCTGCTTGTTTGGTCTTTTTGGTTTAAAAGTCAGTTAGCAAAATTAAGCAGGGTGCTTTCAGATACAAAGTATTTTCAGAATTTTGTCCCTTTATGCTGAAATCACAGATATGTCTGGAATCTAGTATGTCACTATCACAACATATACACATTTAACTTCTAGTTGCTTGGGGGATGGGGCTAAAACTAATTTTAGTACACATATGCACCATAATGTTGTTGTAGTAGTAATAGTAGTAGTAGTAGTAGTAGTAGTAGTAGTAGTAGTAGTAGTATGCACCCAAATTTCCCCAAGACAAAAACAGGACCAGGCTTTACCAAGGGCAGGAGGGACACAGGTGGCGCTGTGGGTTAAACCACAGAGCCCAGGACTTGCCAGTCAGGAGGTTGGCGGTTCAAATCCCTGCGATGTGGTGAGCTCCCGTTGCTCAGTCCCAGCTCCTGCCCACCTAGCAGTTCGAAAGCACGTCAAAGTGCAAGTAGATAAATAGGTACCGCTCTGGCGGGAAGGTAAACGGTGTTTCCGTGTGCTGCTCTGGTTTGCCAGAAGCGGCTTAGTCATGCTGGCCACATGACCCAGAAGCTGTACACCGGCTCTCTCGGCCAATAAAGCGAGATGAGCGCCGCAAACCCAGAGTCGGTCACGACTGGACCTAATGGTCAGGGGTCCCTTTACCTTTACCTTACCAAGGACAGGCATTAGAAAACACAGACAGCTAGAGGTGACAAGAGGCATGGAGGAGAACAGAGAGAGAGAGAGAGGGGGGGGGGGTCAAGATTGTCAGAAAGGTTTGAAGATGTGGTCTTGGGTATATTCCCAATTAAATTAAATTGCTAAATGGCAGTACATTTCCAAAACTTTAGTCTTATCCAGCCAAAAGGCACAGCTAGGGGAGCATGGCTTGGGCACCGAGTCTCAACTGAAAGTTGCCCAAGACCCAGTCCTGGTCTACATTTTGAGGAAAAAACTGGCTTAGAGGTTTGCCTGTCCATTTTGTTTCATAACTTTTCCTCTAGGAGAGCTAGATTCTCATTCTCTCTCTCTCTCTCTCTCTGAAAGCTCAGCACCTGGACAGCCCCTTGCATGCATTTGCACCATTATAATCCAGCCCCTTCTCATTTCTATTTCTCATTATACTCTACCTCACAGGCTTAGAACAATGAACATTTCATACAAAGATTACCATAATAAAGGACAAAAGTGGTAAGGACCTAACAGAAGCAGAAGACATCAAGAAGAGGTGGCAAGAATACACAGAGGAACTATACCAGAAAGAAATGGATGTCTCGTACACCCCAGGTAGTGCGGTTGCTGACCTTGAGCCAGACATCCTGGAGAGTGAAGTCAAATGGGCCTTAGAAAGCACTGCAAATAACAAGGCCAGTGGAAGTGATGGTATTCCAGCTGAACTATTTAAAATTTTAAAAGATGATACTACTATCAAGGTGCTCAGTGAACTAAAATGGATGGGAATGGGCGAATTCAGTTCGGATGACTATCATATCTACTACTGTGGGCAAGAAAACCGTAAAAGAAATGGAGTGGCCCTCATAGTCAACAAAAGAGTGACGATTTTAAATGTCTATATTGCATCAGCAGCATTCACAATTGGCACAAATTGAGGAGAGGGGCTGAGGCATTTTCAGCATCATTTATAGGAAACAATATAAGAGCACAAGAGCCCTGTTAGAACAGATCACTGTCCCATCATAGAATCACAAAATTGTAGAGTTGGAAGGGACTCAGAGGGTCATCTAGTCCAACCCCTTGCAACACAGGAATGTCAGTTAAATCATACATGACCTCTGCTTAAAAACCTCAAAGGAAGGAGAGCACCCTGTTTTCAAAGTAGATCATGAAGGCAACAGAGCTCTTCCTACACTTTACAGACCATGGTTGCATCTAGCTCTGCACTTTACACTGACTAGCAGAAGCTGACTAGGGTTTTGGATAAGGTTATTCCCCCACCCCACCCCACCAGGACCAGGAGATGTGAGGAAATGAACCTGGGACTTTCAGAAGCAAAGCACATATTCTGCAACTGAGTTACATCCTAGTCATAGAGATGGCACTGATTCAGTGTCCTTGCATTCACATAGTCTCACATGGTGGATGGAGGGCTGAACATGGACAAGGCTGAAATATGCACTCAGTCAGATTTGCCCTGTGATCTTGGGCAATCACAATTCCTCAGTTGAACCTGTTTCACAGAACTATTGCAAAGATGAGAAAGGGCAACCCAATCTACTTTGCATGGTTGCAGACTAAAATGTGGTATAGGAAGGAAGGAAGGGAAAGAGATGTGTGCAACTAAGTTTTACTCAAGGGTAGATCTATTGAAATCAATGTGGGAAAATGATTGCTTGTACATGAGAGCATGAGCAAAGTTCTTATTGTTACAGGGTGATCTCATAGCTAGAAGCATCCTTGGAGCATGAATAGCGCGTGAACAGCTCGTGCTGTCCCATATGATTGGCTAACGTAGCATGGCCTGATCGCTCGCATGGTCTAGTACCAAGGTCTTTATCTGCTGGCTAGAACAAATTGCTTGACTTGTATTTTTTGTATCTTTCTATTTCACACAATAAAAGCTGTGCTGCATTAGCCCTAGAGCAGCCATATTTCCCTAGGTGCAGCCATATTTCGGAACCCCTCTTGGTGTGAGACTGATTTTTCTCTGGATGCCGAGCTGTAACTCGACAAATCAATGGCCTTAACCATGTTCATGGGTGTAATGTGAAAACAACTTAACTGCATATCGCTGTGAGAGAGGCTGCATTGTGTCACCTTTTGCTCCTTGGAGGAAGGATCAGATTAAAAACATATACAGCGGTGCCCCGCAAGACGAATGCCTCGCAAGACGGAAAACTCGCTAGACGAAAGAGTTTTCCGTTTTGGAGGTGCTTCGCAAAACGAATCTCCTATCGGCTTGCTTCGCAAGACGAAAATGTCTTGCGAGTTCCTGCGGGGTTTTTTTCCTCCCCCCCCTTTTTCTAAGCCACTAAGCCGCTTATCAGCTGATCCGATAAGCTGATAAGCCGCTAAAAGCCGCTAATAGCGCTAATCCGCTAATGGGCTTGCTTCGCAAGACAAAAAAACCGCTAGACGAAGAGAATCACAGAACGGATTCTTTTCGTCTTGCGAGGCACCACTGTACAGTGGTACCTCGGGTTACATACGCTTCAGGTTACAGACTCCGCTAACCCAGAAATAGTACCTTGGGTTAAGAACTTTGCTTCAGGATGATAAGAGAAATCGCGCAACTGCAGCGGGAGGCCCCATTAGCTAAAGTGGTACCTCAGGTTAAGAACGGACCTCTGGAACGAATTAAGTACGTAACCAGAGGTACCACTGTACAACATGCCATTCTCCAACATAGCCAAGAATCAGGAAAAATGGGTAATATTGTACTGTTATGCAAACAGGATACGGCTGGGTTATCAGCTTCTCCCACTGAATTTCTGGCACTTGAAAAGGAGTGCTGGGACGAACAGGGCCACATTCAGGGCTCACTCCAATGTTGCCCAAGTTTATGCCCTTTATCTTTTCATTCAGGCTTCCTGAGGGCCTAAGTGAGGCAACACCCTCCAAAATGGATGCAAGGGTGTGGATGGCACAAGCAGGGGGGCAAGCTGGAGGAAAGACGGGCACTCCACCCCACCCGCTGTTGCCCCACCATGGCAAACTTGGTGGGCCTTCAGCTAATATAAATAGTAAACTCAGTAGTATATGGCACATGGAGAATCCATTGAATTTTAAAACAATGTGAGTGTGGTGGGCCCTGATGATCTATTTGTAAAATTCAGAATCATCAGCCTCCAGAATCTGGCAGGAACTCACTTGGAACGAGCACTGAACAAAACATTAAAAAATGCATCATACAGCAAAGTAGCTCAAGAGACAAGGCTTCACATGGCCTAATTCCCCCTCTCTATTTCATTAACAACAAATCAGCTCTGAAACACAACCCATGACTGGAATGAGCGCGCACGCCTTGGCTGGGTTCGCGCTGTCTGTCCCCGTGTTTTACATGCTCACAAATAGCCTTGTCCGTCTGCTACAAGGTATGGCCATAGGCGCCGACTCCATGGGGCTTGAGGGGGCCCGAGCCCCCTCAAAAATTCGTTTGGGGGGGCTCAGCCCCCCCAATAATCTCGGGCGGCGGTGGGCGCGTCCGCGGCTTTTATAGGGCGCCCGGCGCGCACCAGCTCAATAACGGGCACCGGTGCGGCGGGGGGCGCCGGGCCGGGGGAGGGGGGCGGCCGGCCTGTCTCCTTGGCAACCCCATGAGCAGCGCCGGCTCCCCCGGGAGGGCCATCCCCCCGCGCCGCCGATCGCCAACACCGCCGACGCTGTGGCTGCCCGAGCCCGAGCCCGAGCCCGAGCCCTACCCGAAGCCCGAGCCCGAGCCCGAGCCCGAGCCCGAGCCCGTCAGTCAGTCAGGAAGGAAGGAAGGAAGGAAGGAAGGAGAAATGGGGAGGGAGACGAGGGAGGAAAATTGCGCGCAGGGTGAAGAAAGGAGAAGGGCGAACGAGACGAGCTTCCAACCCAAAAAAGGGCTGGAAGACTGGGAGGATGAAGGATTGGGAAAGAAAGCGACGCCTTCCCCGCCCGCGACGTCACCCGCTTGTCATTGGCAGCGCAGCGGGCGCCCAGAGGGGCTGGGCACCGGCGCAGGGCCGCTCCGCAGCCGCGGAGGACAGCTGCGCGGCTAGCAAGGTGCGCCGCGTAGAGCGCGGCCCTTGTGTGGCCCGGTGGCCAGGCAAGCTCGGGCGGGGACCCCCATGCAAATCTAAGACGGGAGAAGAGGGCAGAGCAAAGGGGGTCCCTTCCCCAACCTCCGGCTCTGAGACTTCCCTGCGCCCCAGAAAAGCGAAAGGATTTTCTCTTCTTTTTTTTTTATAAATATTTTATTAAGTTTTCCAATACAAAGTTAGAAACATACACTGAAGAAAAAAGTAAAAGAACAAGAAAAAGAAAAAAAGAAAAAGAAGAAAAGAAAACCAACCATTCAACACATTTTTTATATAACTAACTGGACTTCCTCGCATCTCCCTTACCCTGCATTCTTTATAATAAAGATATCAGCAAATTATTACATTGTTTCGTACCTTATTTTGTACTTTTCAAATACTATACCTCTAAATTTAACATACTTTTCATCAGTTACTTATATCTTAAATTAAACATAGTATTACCTTAGATTGTGACCTTTTTTTACTTAAAATATAATTTCCTGTTTCCCAAATCTAATTGCTGAAGCTATAGTTTCCGAATCGTTTAAATTTTTAACATTCATACAACTTATATTGTTTTTGTAAATAGTCCTTAATTTTTTCCCAGTCCTCTTCCGTTGTTTCTTCTCCCAAATCTCGGATTCTGCCAGTCATTTCAGCCAGTTCCATGTAGTCCATCAATTGCGTCTGCCACTCTTCCAGTGTGGGCAAATCTTGTGTCTTCCAATATTTTGCGATAAGTATTCTTGCTGCTGTAGTTGCATACATAAAGGAAGTTCTATCCTTCTTTAACACTTTCTGGCCAACAATGCCCAAGAGGAAGGCCTCTGGTTTCTTGGGAAAGGTATACTTAAATACCTTTTTTAACTCATTATAGATCATTTCCCAGAAGGCCTTCACTTTTGGACAAGTCCACCAGAGGTGAAAGAATGTCCCTTCAGCCTCCTTACATTTCCAACATTTATTATCAGACAGGTGATATATTTTTGCAAGCTTGACTGGGGTCATGTACCACCTATAAATCATTTTCATAATATTTTCCTTCAAGGCATTACATGCCGTGAATTTCATTCCGGTGGTCCATAACCTTTCCCAGTCCTCAAACATGATGTTATACCCAATATCCTGAGCCCATTTTATCATGGCTGATTTGACTGTCTCATCCTGAGTGATTTTCTCTTCAACCTGCCCTCCATCCTCTTGTGGAAAACTCTTTGCCTGCCCTACCCGTATCTCGTTTTTGCTTTTTAATTCCACACACGCACCCTTCGGACTTCATGGCAATCGGGCGTGCGGGTGCGTTTCCTAAGAGAGTGAGGACCCCCGCCTCCTCCCCACCTGCTCCCTCGCCAGCCAGCCAGCCGCGCGCCCTAGCCAGAGACCCCCGGCCGTCCCCGTCGCGCAATCGGCTGGATCTCCCTTCAGCAGGCCGTGCTCACAACTCGGCCCAGGGACCCCAGCAGCGGATCTCCGGCTCAGCTGAAGAATCCGGCAACAAGCCCCCTCCTCCCCAATCGCTCCGCCGAAATACGCTCCAAACCCCCCTAGATAGGCCGCCGGCCGCCAAGTCTCGTGGCGCCCTGAGCGAGGGTCTCTCCCCAACACCGCCACCTCGAACTGCGTTCTCCCGGCTACCCGAGCGAACCAGCGGCAGGACCCCGGTATGGGCCCCCCCAATATTTTTTATAAGTCGGCGCCCCTGGGTATGGCAAGGCAGCGTGTCGCTGGGCGAGTCCGAATTTCCGGGACTGGCGCATATCCCCGTCCTTCCCCTCCCCCTAAACTCGCTTATTTGCATTTCAAATTTAACCCTTCGGCTCGGCAAGAGCCAAAGTGCGCTCGGCTGTGGCAAAGGAGGCTTGGGCGAAGCGCAAAACAGATCAGACAGTTCTTTAGAAAAGTCCAACAACTCATCGCAGCGTGGAAGCAACAGGAGCATTCATTCCCTTCTCCTCTGTCATTTCGGATCAAAACGTTAATTCTCGTCCCTTGCCTCTCATTCCCTTTCCCTTGGCAAGGGTACAGGCGTGCATGTGCCAGAACCACATCTAACCCCCACCTTCCAGCCATGGAGCAACCCTTGCACTGCAATCCAAATCTAGAAGTCTGCTAAACGATGCACGCAGCAAATCTAAGGGTGTTACTTCCCCGTCTTCCCAGCTTCCTATGGTGTTTGCTCTAAAGTAACACGTTCTTTCCACTTCCTTTTTTGCATGTAAAATGGATACAACCAACCACTGCAGGGCGGCTGTTGTTGTTAAAGGTTAGCCGAGCTCCAGCCCGAGCCGCGTCTCGAGGGCCGCGCGGGCAGCTGGTTAGTCGGGGCGTTAGGGCCGAGGGGCTCCGCAGGGAGAAACAGGCGGCGATGCTTACGAGGAGGCCCGCCCAGTACGGCGTGTCTCTGACCAGCAGGGACGAGCTGACGCCGGCCATGAGGAAGCCCAGCACCGCCACCGCGGCGCCCAGAGCCAGCTGCCCCAGGGCCGCCAGCAGCGGGAAGCGGCAGCCGCAGCACGGGCGCGGGTCCCCCCCGCGGCTCTCCTTCGCCGGCCGGGCCGCTCCTCCGCGCTCGCCGCCTCCCTCCGGCCCGGCCGCCGTCTCTTCTCTGCCCATGCTGCTCAGCTGCTGCCGGGAGGACGCCAAAGAACCAGGCCGCGCCTCTCCTTCGGGGCTGCCGGCCGACTCGTCTCTGGCATTTGACTCGCGGAGGCTGCACAAATATGGAAAACATTGGGAGCTTCCAGGCGCCACATATAGCCCGGAGAAGAGGGGGGATCCGAGGGGGTAGCGGACTGCCAACCGCCCGCGCCAGCCGACCGGCCGAGCGCCGGCTCTGCCGTGCCCGAGGGAGCTTTGCACGTGAGAATGGAGGCGACTTCCTGGGGGGCGTCGCTCTGCTAGGAATTGTTCTGGGATGACAATTACCGCACACGTTGTAGAGTATGAACGGGAAAAGGAGGGTGAGATTTGGAAAGAGCAAGGGTCAGAGTACTGCATGTATTTTATATTTTTAGTTTGTTCTTTTATGCTGTGAACGGCCCAGAGATCTTTGGATTAAGGGCAGTATACAAATTTAATTAATAATAATAAAATAAAATGTGTTTTATGAAATACTAAAATTTGAGAAAGAGGAAGCTGTAATGCCTTTTTAAAGTTTCATTGTAATTTAGTTGCAATATTAACATGGTATTTCTAAATTAATTACGGCACAGATGTTTGGGTTGTCCCATTGCCTGCCCCCAACCCATGACTTCAGTATCAGCCTAATGCAAACATTTAAACGAGGGAGACCTTTGACCTGTATGTCCAGGAAAGCTCTTTCTTATCCAAGCTCTGTGGGTGTTTGTTGTGGGAATAGATGCTCCACATACACATTTTTTGAAACATCTGCACAGTGTCCCTGGCATCAACAGGCTGGCCTGTGTCCCCTCCCCCATTAAAGAAACAACAGCTGTTGCATAGGACTCATTAACACTCTGCATGTTAGACTATTCAGGAACATTAATTCATTTCAAATATGTATTTATTTACTTGACCTTGCCCATCACTGGACAAAGAAGGTGGACATAATAAACTGTATTAGAACAGTAGGGTGTGGCCTCTTTGGCAAATGTGCTACAAGTCAAGCTCAGAGCACAAAAGGAGTACAGTAGTTCCAATGTAACTGCAGTTATGTCTGCTGTGGAAAGGACCTGACAAACTGCATAGCACTGAATACTCAGTATGTTAGTGACACCACGTAATGCATACGGAGTTGAGAGGGGAAAGAAATCCCAAGAACACTTTACTGAGGAAACTGAACAGAAAATGTATAATCTGAGGAGAAAAGGAACAGAGGGGCTTTGTCCTTACTTCAGGCCTTGTACATAGCAGGGAGACATTTAACTAAACAGAGAGAGAGAAAACTTCTGAAGACCTACAAAAGCAATCAGGACAGGTGCTACTTCTGCAAACATCATTCCACTCTGCCTGGTTGCTAAGCAACACAATCCACCCCCTCCATTTGACTTCAACACTGACATAGTTAACCCTTTAGTTGCACATGGAATGATCTCTGCTGTTGCACTTCCAATGCAGGAATGCTGCCACAGGTAGATCCACATGGCAGTGTACCATGAAGAATGGGTTTTTAAATATTCTGAATAAATACAATTGTTTGAGCTTTTACAATAATTATGCAGCCTATGTGAGAGGCCAAAGTCATGGTCTTCACATGTTGGCATCTGCAAAGGGGATCTTCATACATGCTGAAATTGCAACAAGTCTTTCCTTTGACATATTGTGAGAAACCATGCTATTTCCAGCTCTTGATGCTGCTTAACTACAATGAAGGATGCCTTTGGTATTAATAAATTACTGTGTCAATTTGTTTTATGGCTTAAGCAATATCCTCTTCAGTCATTTATATTTCATATGGAAACAAGAAAACTGGAAACAAGGTGATTTTACATGCTTTTCATTCACTTAACTTCAGTTAGATCTTCATATTTTCTGAAATATAGAAAGCTTTTTTTGCAGGTAGTGGGGAGTACTGTGAAAAAACAAGAGACTAAAATATGAGAAAATATCCAACAACCCATGAGGGATGTGGACTGTTTCACAGTGCTTCATAAATATTTAACACTTAGGAATTCCTTCCTGGGATATTGAAGTGGTGCCATCTCTCTTGCTGCTTTCCCCAGTCAACCCCCCCCCCCCCGCAAAGCCATTTATATGGTGAAACATTTGCCTTAACATAGATCCCTTGTTAGCATGGCTTATCCCATCTCCACTCTCCCTATAGTCTCTCCCCACTGCCAGACTTTAAAGTGTAAGCCGCATGGGGTAGGGAGCACGATTTCCTTATTCTTTTGGCTGTAATTCTATGAAGGGTACATGGGGTGGTAGGGGAGAGGTTGGGGAGAGGGAGAGAGGTGGGGAACACGTCATGCTCCTTCTGAGGTAGTTTGTTCACCTTTCATCCCCACCCTCTACTCAGCTCTAACCTGTGGCGCCTAGAAGCCATCAGCATGCAACATTTGCCACACCCTAGGAATGGCTTCCACTGGCTGGCTAAACCAGGTGAGAGGAGCTGATGAGTCTCAAATCATAGAATCATAGAGTTGGAAGAGACCAGAAGGGCCATCGAGTCCAACCCCCTGCCAAGCAGGAAACACCATCAGAGCACTCCTGACATATGGTTGTCAAGCCTCTGCTTAAAGACCTCCAAAGTAGGAGACTCCACCACACTCCTGGGCAGCAAATTCCACTGTCAAACAGTGGGTCGAATTGATGCCATTTGGGTTTTGAATGAACTGTTAAAAAAGGTTAAAAAAAACAACCGAAATACAACCAAGAACCATGTCTGACCACAACCCAGTGGTAATGGAGCTGAGGGGAGAAAGAAAAGGGAAAATACAGAGATGGGGAATAAATGAAAGCTTGTTAAATGATGAAAAGTTTCTACAAAAGGCAACAGAAGCTCTAAAGGGATTCTTTAAATTCAATTTAAATCAAGGCACAGATATTAAAGTTGTTTGGGATACCAGTAAAGGGGATTCTTCATAAATCAAAATGTGATACAAAAAAAGACTGAAAGAAAAGAAAAAGATCGAGATTCTGGAAGAGATAAGCCAAAAGGAAAAAGAATTATTCAAAAACCCAAGCAGTGAAACAACCAAGCAGAATATTAAATTATTACAAACAAAATACTCAATACTTGTAAACCAAGAAGTTGAATGGAATATAAAAAGGCTTAAACATAGGAACTTCAAATTTGGAAATAAGCCAGGGTAATTGCTGGCGTGGCAACTTAAAAAAGGCAAGTGAGAGGACTATAAATAAATTGAAAATAGGAGAGAAAACAATAGAAGAACTGAATGAGATATGTAAGAATTTTATAAACTATTACACAGAATTATATCATAAGGGAGTGGAAAATCAGGAACATATTGAGGGATTTCCAAAACAAAGCAACCTGCCAAAAATCCAACACCTTAACGCACCAATTACAGCTATGGAAATCCAACAAGCAATTAAGAATGCCAAATCTGGTGAAGGAATGGGTTTCCAAAACCCAAAAACTGACTGTGCAGGCAGTTTTAAATTGCACCAAAATCCCTATTTTTCCTTAGCTAAAATGCATAAACTCAAGCCGTTGAGTAAATCCATAACAAGAACAGAGCTCTCTCCCTTATCAATCCGTGGCGGCAATGAGTGACCTTGCCAAGTTCCAGTACAGCAGGGATGATGCGTGTGTGCTTTATCTTACGTCCTGAACACACTCTGACACACAAACCCAGGTCCGGGAACAAATGCCAGAGTGTGTTCCCGGAGATGATTACCTCGTCCCAGATAAGCGTAGGAAGAGGAAGATCCTTTTATGGTCAGAAGTACAGGAAGGAAGATCCTTTTATGGTTGAGGTCAGGAACATATGTGATGTCAAGCTGACGTAGCTAGGGAAGGGGGAGAGGATGCCTGGAGGATATATATACTGCATGAAACTTGTCATTTCTTTGGACTTGCTGTGGACTTGATCACACAAGTGCCTTCTGCTATCCGGAGAGCAGAATAAACTCTTTCTTTGAATCAACCTCAGGTGTCGTTTGACTTCCTTCCTCCTGTCCCGAAGCAACACTGACCCAATCAGTGAATTCCAATAAGGCTACACTGGGAAGTCACCGGGACCAGACGAATTATCAGCCTGTTACTACAAGAAATTGGAGGAAGTAATATCACAACCTATAAAAGATGTGATGAACAATGTACTAATTAAAGGTAGAATACCGGAGACATGGAAGGAAGCATACATGACACTGCTCCCAAAACAGGGGACAGACCTAACACTTATCTCCAGTGATAGGCCAACTCAGTAATGATTACAAACTTTTTGCAGCTATCTTAGTGGAAAGACTGAAAAGGACATTTTTAAAGCAATATTTTTTATTAAATTTTCTATTTTAACAATCCAATCAAATCACATTAAATATCCCAAATTATAAGGAAAGAATGCAAAGGACATTGATCCACGAGGACCAAGTGGGTTTTCTCCCTGGACAGCAAATAAATGGTAATATCAGGAATGTCATCAATATTTTGGAATATCTAGAGGAAATAAATGATAAGCCAGCAGTACTCATGTTAGTAGACACAGAAAAGGTGTTTGGCAACATATCCTAGGATTTTATGAAGACACAAATTAAACATATGAGTTTAGGAGAGACTTTCTGCAGAGGAATAGAGGCGATCTATTTGGAGCAAAGAGCTAAACTGATCATAAACAGTAATATCACGGAAAGTGGCGATATAAGGAATGGGACAAGGCAAGGGTGTCCTTTGTCCCCACTCCTATTTATATTAGTACTGGAAATTTTAAACAAGAAAATAAGAGAAGACAAGAAGATAAGAGGCATAGTAGTTGGGGGGGAATGTACAAATTAAAGGCATTTGCGGATGACTTGATCATTACCACATGAATCTGGACAAGTGGCGGGACTCAAACTGAATAAGAAAAAAACAAAATTATTGCAAAGTACCTGCGGAGTCAGGAGAAAAATGAACTACAACAAACTTGTGGATTAGAAATTAGTAAAAAAGCAAAGTATCTGGGCATTTGGCTAATGACAAATAACATCAACTTATTTCAGGACAATTATGCTCAGACTTGTAAGGACATTAAAAAGAACTTGGAGATTTGAAGCAGATTGAATATCTCCTTCTGGGGCACAATCTCCACAATAAAAATGAGTGTGCTCCCAAGAATGATTTTCCAATTTCAATCAATTCCAATAACTATGGGAATAAGTTGCTTTAAAGATTGGCAAAGGGCTTTAAACTGACTAATGTGGGGGAGGGAGACAGTGCTCCTGAAGGTAGGAGTCTATCAATTGATGAAGATGATCATCCAAATGTCATAGACCAAATGGAGCAAACAGCACGCAGACCTAGTGGTGGGAGGAAAAAATCCTTAAATAAGAGACACGGGGGAATGATTAATGGACTTCAATGTCTGTACACTAATGCGCAAAGCATGGGAAATAAACCAGATGAGCTTGAGCTCTTGGTACAGCAAACTAAATATGACATAATAGGCATCACTGAAACCTGGTGGGATAAGTCCCACGATTGGAATGTAATAATGGGGGGATACAATCTATTTCAGAGAAACAGACCAGACAAGAAAGGAGGAGGAGTGGCGTTATATGTCAGGGATGTGTATACCTGTGAAGAGATCCAAGATTTAGAACCTCAAAGCCAAAGTGAGAGCATTTGGGTCAAAATTAAGGGAGAGAAGAATAACAGAGATCTCATTGTGGGAGTTTACTATAGATCCCCAAGCCAAACGGAGGACATAGATGATGCCTTCCTGGAACAGATGGCCAAGCATGCAAAAGGAAGGGAGATAGTAGTAATGGGGGACTTCAATTACCCGGATATTTGTTGGATGTCAAACTCAGCCAAGAGCATAAGGTCAAACAGATTCCTCACTGGCCTTGCAGACAACTTCATTGTCCAGAAAGTGGGAGAAGCAACAAGAGGAACATCCATTTTAGATCTGGTCCTAACCAATGTTTTTGATCTGGTTAGTGGCGTAGAAGTGGAAGGATCATTAGGCGCGAGTGATCATGCTCTTCTGAAGTTTACTATACAGCGGAAAGGAGCAGCCAAGCATACTAGGACTCAATTTCTTGACTTTAAGAAAGCCGACTTCATAAAACTTAGGGAAGTGCTGGGTGAGATCCCATGGACAGGAATACTAAAAGGAAAGGGACTTCATGATGGCTGGGAGTTTGTTAAGAGGGAGATAGTAAAAGCACAACGTCAGGCAATACCAATGAGACGGAAACATGGAAGGTGCTTAAAGAAGCCAGGGTGGCTAGCTAATGAACTTTTAACCGAGTTAAGATTAAAAAAGGATGTGTACAAAAAATGGAAAAGGGGGGAAACCACCAAAGAGGAATTCAAACAAATAGCCAGCACGTGTAGACACAAAGTCAGAAAAGCTAAAGCACAGAATGAACTCAGGCTTGCTAGAGAGGTTAAAAGCAACAAAAAAGGCTTTTATGGGTATGTTCGTAGCAAAAGGAAGAACAAAGAAACAGTGGGGTCACTCAGAGGAGAAGATGGTGAAATGCAAACAGGGGACACAGAAAGGGCTGAACTCCTCAATGCCTTCTTTGCCTCAGTCTTCTCCGATAAAGAAAACAATGCCCGACCTGAAGAATTTGGAGCAAATGAGTCAGCAAAGGAAACACAGCCCAGAATAACTAAGGACAAGAATACTTGGCTAGTTTAGATGTATTCAAGTCTCCAGGGCCAGATGAACTGCATCCAAGAGTATTAAAAGAACTGGCAGATGTGATCTCAGAACCACTGGCAGTCATCTTTGAGAATTCCTGGAGAACAGGCGAAGTCCTGGCAGACTGGAGGAGGGCAAATGTTGTCCCTATTTTCAAAAAGGGGGAAAGAGAGGACCCAAATAATTACCGCCCAGTCAGTCTGACATCAATACCAGGGAAGATTCTGGAGCAGATCATTAAGCAAACAGTCTGTGAGCACCTAGAAAGGAATGCTGTGATCGCCAATAGTCAGCATGGATTTCTGAAAAATAAGTCATGTCAGACTAACCTGATCTCGTTTTTTGACAGAATTACAAGCCTGGTAGATGAAGGGAACGCAGTGGATGTAGCCTACCTTGATTTCAGCAAGGCATTTGACAAGGTGCCCCATGATATTCTTGTAAAGAAGCTGGTAAAATGCGGTCTTGACTATGCTACCACTCAGTGGATTTGTAACTGGCTGACTGACCGAAACCAAAGGGTGCTCATCAATGGTTCCTCTTCATCCTGGAGAAGAGTGACTAGTGGGGTGCCACAGGGTTCTGTCTTGGGCCCGGTCTTATTCAACATCTTTATCAACGACTTGGATGATGGACTCAAGGGCATCCTGATCAAATTTGCAGATGACACCAAACTGGGAGGGGTGGCTAACACCCCAGAGGACAGGATCACACTTCAAAACGACCTTGACAGATTAGAGAACTGGGCCAAAACAAACAAGATGAATTTTAACAGGGAGAAATGTAAAGTATTGCATTTGGGCAAAAAAAAATGAGAGGCACAAATACAAGATGGGGGACACCTGGCTTGAGAGCAGTACATGTGAAAAGGATCTAGGAGTCTTGGTTGACCACAAACTTGACATGAGCCAACAGTGTGACGCGGCAGCTGAAAAAGCAAATGCAATTCTGGGCTGCATCAATAGGAGTATAGCATCTAGATCAAGGGAAGTAATAGTGCCACTGTATTCTGCTCTGGTCAGACCTCACCTGGAGTACTGTGTCCAGTTCTGGGCACCACAGTTCAAGAAGGACACTGACAAACTGGAACGTGTCCAGAGGAGGGCAACCAAAATGGTCAAAGGCCTGGAAACGATGCCTTATGAGGAACGGCTAAGGGAGCTGGGCATGTTTAGCCTGGAGAAGAGGAGGTTAAGGGGTGATATGATAGCCATGTTCAAATATATAAAAGGATGTCACATAGAGGAGGGAGAAAGGTTGCTTTCTGCTGCTCCAGAGAAGCGGACACGGAGCAATGGATCCAAACTACAAGAAAGAAGATTCCACCTAAACATTAGGAAGAACTTCCTGACAGTAAGAGCTGTTCGACAGTGGAATTTGCTGCCAAGGAGTGTGGTGGAGTCTCCTACTTTGGAGGTCTTTAAGCAGAGGCTTGACAACCATATGTCAGGAGTGCTCTGATGGTGTTTCCTGCTTGGCAGGGGGTTGGACTCGATGGCCCTTGTGGTCTCTTCCAACTCTATGATTCTATGATTCTATGATTCTATGACATCTCAAGATTCATCTGGAGGCAAAAAGCCCAGGATTAAACATAAATTATTGATTGATGTTAAAGAGAGGGGAGGTTTTGCCCTGCTGGGCCTGCAATTATATCATGAGGCAGCATGCCTGACCTGGATTAGGGAATGGATGACATTAAAAAAACACAGACCTCCTAGATCTAGAAGGATTTAACAATAGATATGGCTGGCACACTTATCTGGGATATGAAAAGGTTAAAGTCCACAAAGGGTTTTTGAACCACGTGATTAGGAAGTCACTTTACACAGTGTGGGCCAAGTATAAGGACTTACTAGAACCAAAGAAGCCATGGTGGCTGTCCCCGACAGAAGCGTTTTCAGTCAAGGAAAAAAAACACTTGAGAAGTAATTGGGCAATTTATAAAGATCTACAGGAAGAAAAAGAAAACAAATTAAGACTAAATTGTTTTGAAGAAATTAGGACACATCTGACTGTCTGGTTGCAGTATTTTCAGCTAAACGAAACATTAAAGTATTATCATGGAATGTTAATGGCATGAATGGCATAAAGCCAAAAGGAATAAAATTGAACATGAGTTTTTAAAAAAATGTAGACATAATCTGTTTGCAAGAAACACACGTAACACGAAAACATAACAGTGTATTAAGGAACAAAAAATTGGGGAACAAATTTATCTCCTCAGACGTGCAAAAGAAGAGAGGAGTGGTCATATATGTTAAAAATAAATATAATGCACAACAAATATTTAAAGATAACGAAGGAAGAATAGTGATACAGGTACAAATAGAAGGAGAAAAAATAATCATAGTGGGGGTATATGTGCCAAATGAAAGGAAAGACTGACAGAATACTCAGACAACAAGATTATATTGATGGGAGATTTTAATGGGATAATTTCAATAGAAATGGATAGATCAATAAGAAAAATGAAAACAGACTAGGGGAAATTACCGAACTGCTTTTTATCCTTAACAGAGAATGAATGAATAAGTGGATATATGGAGACTAAAAAACCCATTAACAAAACAATTCACATATTATTCTGAACCAAATCAAAGCTGAAGCCTGATAGACCAAATCTGGATATCAAAATAATTAACTATAAGAGTGGTGAAAGCTGTAATATTACCAAAGACATTGTCATACCATAATGCTACTGTAATGGAGTGGAGAAGTAGGGACCCAACAACACGAAGGTGGAGAATGAATGACAGCCTATTAGACTACAGAGATGCTAAAAAGAACTAAAAAATATTTAAACACATATTTTGAATTAAATCTAAATAAAGGCACAGACTTTAATGTAGTCTGGGATGCAAGCAAGGCTGTTATGCGAGGATTCCTCCTGCAACAGAATTGTATTCAAAAAAGGTAAAGAGAAAAGAATAAAGAAGAAATATTAAACAAAATAAAAGAGATAGAAAAAAAGATGGTTAAAAAACCAGATGACCCAAAATTAAAAGAAGTAAATTGTTACAAATGAAATTATTGATGATTATAAACCAAGAAGTGGAAGGGGAAATTAAACTATTAAAGCAAAAAAAAAAAAACCCCAACCCCCCCAAAAAAAACCCAAACAACTTTGAATCAGCAAATAAAACTGGAAAATGATTAGGCTGGCAATTAAAGAAAAAACAAGGACAGAATAACATAAATAATATAAATAATGAAATAATAGATAATCCCAAAGAAATAAGGAAAGTTTTTCTCAAATTTTATAAAGAACTATACAAAGCACACAAAGAAAACAAGGAGAAGATAATAACTTATTTAGGAGAACATAAACTAATGACAATAGCACAAGAAAGAAGAGAACAATTAGAAAGACCAATTTCAGAGGAAATTATAGAAGCAATCAAGCAAGGGAGAAATGGGAAGGCTCCAGGACCTGATGGTATACCAATTAAATATTATAAGAAATTAACCCAGCAATTAGTTCCTATTTTGAAGGAGGTAATGAACAATATAATGGAAAAGGGGCAGATTCCCAAGACATGGGAAGAAGTGTTTATTACGTTGACACCGAAACAAGGAACGGACCTTACAAATGTAAAAATTTTTAGACCGATATCATTACTTGACAACGACTATAAATTGTTGGCATATGTATTATTGCAGAGGTTAAAAAAGATTATGGCCATAAAAATTCACACAGATCAGGCCGGTTTTTTTTACCAGGAGGGCATTTAAAAGATAACATCCGAAATATAGTAAACATAACTGAATATTTAGAAACTAAAATAAATAAACAAGCTGCATTAATTTTCACAGACGTGGAAAAAGCATTTAATAATGTGTCCTGGGCTTTTATGAAAAACAATTTAGAAATGATGGACTTAGGTACAAACTTTCTAAGAAGTGGGCAGGAAATTGAAACTTTCTAAGAAGTGGGCAGGAAATTGAAGCAATTAAATGCACAAATTGTCATCTCATCTGTCCTCCCAGTTGAACGACGTGGCCCAGGGAGAGAGGGGAAAATAGTGGAAGTGAACAGCTGGCTTCGCAAATGGTGTAAACAGGAACGGTTTGGATTCTTAGATCATGGACTGCAGTTTCTTGAAGATGGACTTCTGGCAAGCGATGGGCTGCACCTCGCAACGGTTGGGAGAAATGTTTTTGCCAAAAATCTCAGAAACCTCATCAGGAGGGCTTTAAACTGACTAATGTGGGGGAGGGAGACAGTGCTCCTGAAGGTAGGAGTCTATCAATTGATGAAGATGATCATCCAAATGGAGCAAACAGCACACAGACCTAGTGGTGGGAGGAAAAAATCCTTAAATAAGAGACACGGGGGAATGATTAATGGACTTCAATGTCTGTACACTAATGCGCAAAGCATGGGAAATAAACAAGATGAGCTTGAGCTCTTGGTACAGCAAACTAAATATGACATAATAGGCATCACTGAAACCTGGTGGGATAAGTCCCACGATTGGAATGTAATAATGGAGGGATACAATCTATTTCAGAGAAACAGACCAGACAAGAAAGGAGGAGGAGTGGCGTTATATGTCAGGGATGTGTATACCTGTGAAGAGATCCAAGATTTAGAACCTCAAAGCCAAAGTGAGAGCATTTGGGTCAAAATTAAGGGAGAGAAGAATAACAGAGACCTCATTGTGGGAGTTTACTATAGATCCCCAAGCCAAACGGAGGACATAGATGATGCCTTCCTGGAACAGATGGCCAAGCATGCAAAAGGAAGGGAGATAGTAGTAATGGGGGACTTCAATTACCCGGATATTTGTTGGATGTCAAACTCAGCCAAGAGCATAAGGTCAAACAGATTCCTCACTGGCCTTGCAGACAACTTCATTGTCCAGAAAGTGGGAGAAGCAACAAGAGGAACATCCATTTTAGATCTGGTCCTAACCAATGTTGATGACCTGGTTAGTGGGGTAGAAGTGGAAGGATCATTAGGTGCGAGTGATCATGCTCTTCTGAAGTTTACTACACAGTGGAAAGAAGCAGCCAAGCATACTAGGACTCAATTTCTTGACTTTAAGAAAGCCAACTTCATAAAACTTAGGGAAGTGCTGGGTGAGATCCCATGGACAGTAATACTGAAAGGAAAGGGGGTTCATGATGGCTGGGAGTTTGTTAAGAGGGAGATAGTAAAAGCACAACGTCAGGCAATACCAATGAGACGGAAACATGGAAGGTGCCTAAAGAAGCCAGGGTGGCTATCTAAAGAACTTTTAACTGAGTTAAGATTAAAAAAGGATGTGTACAAAAAATGGAAAAGGGGGGAAACCACCAAAGAGGAATTCAAACAAATAGCCAGCACGTGTAGACACAAAGTCAGAAAAGCTAAAGCACAGAATGAACTCAGGCTTGCTAGAGAGGTTAAAAGCAACAAAAAAGGCTTTTATGGGTATGTTCGTAGCAAAAGGAAGAACAAAGAAACAGTGGGGTCACTCAGAGGAGAAGATGGTGAAATGCAAACAGGGGACACAGAAAGGGCTGAACTCCTCAATGCCTTCTTTGCCTCAGTCTTCTCCAATAAAGAAAACAATGCCCGACCTGAAGAATTTGGAGCAAATGTAAGTTTTATTGGTTTTACAAAATTTTTAGAACAATACAAACATATAAAAAGACATACAAACACGTATAGTTTCATAACTTTTTTTTTCATAAACCTTGTTTCTCGGACTCCCCCATACCTCCCCTTTCTGCATCCCAATGTCCAAAGTTTTCCAGCAACTTCCAAATAGTTCTGTCAAACATATGTTGTCAGAGCTGCTTGAAGATCCTAGCTCACAGAGGATCACGCTAGCCAGCGATCATTAAGTAAAAGTCTTTATTGAATTACAGTTTCCATTCTCACGCTGCTGCGCGCAACTCTACGTCTAGTAGCTAGATCGGCGAAGCTCCGTCTGAGTCTCCGCCCCGTGTGCACCAACTTAATATCCTAGCCTTGCTCCACCTTTTCCGCCTGACTGTCCTCCTCTGGGTCCCTCTACCCCCCGGGGCTTCTTCCTTCCGGGATTCTTCTGACGCTGACCCGGACCCTCCTGCCTCCTTGCGCCGGGCTTTAGGACCTGGTTCCCTTTCGGGGCTGCTTACTGCGCCGCCTTCCTCTGCATTTGAACTTGGCGCGCGCGCCCAACCTTCCACTTTCCTCTTAACCGTTTCTTCGCTCCCCGATGGAGGTGTGGCCACTCCTGACTCATGCCCTCCCTCCTGTGGTGAGCTGCCAGCGCTTCCCCCCTGGCTCCCTTCCTCTTCCCTGCTTCCTGGCGGTGACGCTGGTCCCGATTTCCAGCTGCTCCCCCCTGAGTCCCCTCTGGCTCTATCTTCCTGGGGTGCCCCCCTAGACTCCCCCCTTGCCCTGGCCACTGGTGCTCCTTTCTGTGAATCCTCTGATTCACTGGAAAGACTAGGAGATCTCGGGTCGTCGTCATCACTCATCTTTTCTTCTGCCTCCTCCCCTTCGCTCTCTGTTTCCTCCCTTGCCCGTGCCTCTGCTCCTAAACCCCTGACATCCATCCCCCCCTCGAAGCCCCCCATTCCCCCCTCCCCTCCTTCCGGTGCTGGAGCTGGGGGCTGCTGTTGCAAAGGGACGAACGTCGGATATCGGTCGCTTCCCGTGGCGGGCCTCCATCTGAACTCTCCCGGGTCTTCCTCCCTGCTCTCGTCGACGACGGTCACCTCCGCTTCCATCTCTGTGCCGCCGTGCTCGAAACCAGGGTCGTCCCCGAAAATGTCCATGTCCGTCTCTCCCTCACTTCCTCCTGGCGGCGTTGCTTGTCCTGAGCATTCCAGCCACTTTCTGCGGAACTGCTCCTCTGGCCTATCGTCCCACCAATACGAGGGTTCTGAGGCAGATCCCGAGGGTGACCCCTCCGGGGAACGGACGTCTCGTGTCGGTTCCTCGTCCGAGTCGAACCCCCGGAACGTGCTGGCCGAAAGCGTGGGCGTGAAAAGCCAGTCGTCGAAAAAGTCTGCTGGCATAGGTCTATGTGGGAAGAGGGCATGAAACTCGTCTTTGAGCAGAGGTTCGTCTAAGGCGTAGCCCGGCACCCAGCTGTTCGCACTGGCCGGGGTGCCCTCCTTGGCGAGAAAGTATTCTACCCCCTCTTCCCCCCATCTGGAGTCCAAAATCTCCGTGACTTCGTTGATGCGCTCCTTCTGTGCCACTCCCGCGTGCCCTGTTCTGTCTCTGGCCGGACTCGGCGCCGTTCCGGGTTCCTGGAACCTGTGCGGTGCCTTGTAGGGAGTGAGCACCGATCTGTGGAATACCGGATGCATTCTGGAACCCTCCGGAAGTGCCAGTCTGAAAGCTACCGGGTTGACCTGCTCTTCGACTTGGTAGGGCCCCAGTTGTTTATGCCCTAGTTTCTTCTTGGCCAACGACCTGGCCGGCACTGCGTGGGCTGCTAACCAAACCCAGTCTCCCACGTGGAGCTCTTCTCCAACCCTTCTGTGCTTGTCTGCTTGTACCTTGTATGCGTGCTTGGCCAGCTCCAGGTGGCGCCTCAGCTGATCGTGGACTTCCTGCAGCTCCGACGCGAACGCATCTGCTGTCTGCGGCTCCCCCTCCCCCATTCTTTCCAGTCCCGGGAAGGTTCTGGGGTGCCTCCCGTTGTTGGCGAAGAACGGCGTGACCCCCGTGGACACGTGCTTCGTGTTGTTGTAGGCGAACTCGGCAAGCGGCAGGTAATCCGCCCACGTCGCAGGCTGTTGATTTGCATAACATCTCAGGTACTGCTGCATGATGGCATTGACCCGCTCCGCTTGCCCGTTGGTCTGCGGGTGTCTCGCCAACGCCAGGTTGCTCTTGACGTTCAGGAAGCCCATCAGCTTCTGCCAGAAATTCGAGATGAACTGCCGCCCCCGGTCGGACAGAATAGACCGTGGCAGACCGTGAACCTTGAACACGTGGTCTATGAACAGTTTGGCGGTTTGCTCCGCCGTGGCCACCTTAGCACACGGAATGAAATGCGCCATCTTGGAAAACAGGTCCACCACCACCAGCACTGCCGTCTTGCCCCTTGAGCTGGGCAGATCCGTGACAAAGTCCAGGGCCACCCTTTCCCAAGGTTCGACCGGAGTTTGCAGCGGTTCCAACAGTCCGGCCGGCGGTTTGTGCACTGGTTTGGCCCTCTGGCAGGTGTCACACCTCGCCACGTAGTCTGCGACCTCCCCTCTCATTCCAGGCCACCAGAAATCCCTGGCTACTAATTCCACCGTCTTCTCCTTGCCAAAGTGCCCGGCCGTGGGCGCGTCGTGCAGCTGCTGCAGCACCTTGGCTCGAAGTTCGTCTCCCGGCACGTAGATGGCCCCTTTACGGATGAGCAATCCATCTCTTAGCTGGAAACCGTCGGCCGCTGCCTTGCCCCTTTGCACCTCTGCCATCTTTGCTTGTGCGAAGGAGTCCCCCTGCAACGCTCGTCGCACCGCCTCTAGGTCCACGGTCGCCGCGGTGCACGCCCACACTGTAGGTGCGAAGATGTGCATGGCGGCCGCTGGTGTTGCGTCCTCCAGATACTGTGGCTTACGGGAGAGAGCGTCTGCCATGATGTTGGTGTCCCCCGGGACATACTCTATTCGGAAGTCGAAGTTCGCAAAGAACTCAGCCCAACGTATCTGCCTCTGGTTCAGGAACTGTGCCGTGCGCCAGTGCTCTAGATTCTTGTGGTCCGTGCAAACCTGCACCGTGTGCTTGGCGCCGATCAGAAAGTACCTCCACGCCTTGAACGCTGCGTGAATGGCCAGCAACTCCCTGTCCCATATGGTGTAGTTCTGCTCGGACTTGCTGAGCTTCCTGGAGTAAAACGCTCCCGGTCGCCACACCCCCTGCGGGTCTTTCTGCAGCAGGACCGCCCCCACGGCTCTGTCCGAGGCGTCTGTCTCCACCCTCATCGGCTTGCTGGGGTTGACATGAAGCAGCTGCTCTTCCGACGCGAAGAGACGCTTGAGTGCCTGAAAGGACTGCTCCGCCTGCTCTGTCCAAATGAACTTCTTTTTCTTGGAGCTAAGCGTGTCAGTGATGGCCGCCGTCTGCATCGCGAAGCCCTTGATAAACTTGCGATAGAAGTTCGCAAAGCCGACAAACCGTTGGACCTCCTTCCGGTTGCGCGGGCTCTTCCAATCCAACACCGCTCGAACCTTGGCGCTGTCCATGGCGAGCCCCTTGTCAGACAGCTTGTAGCCCAGAAAATCCACCTCCGGCACGTCAAATTGGCACTTCTCCAGCTTGGCGTAGAGCCTATGTTGCTTTAGCCTGCTCAGCACTTCCTTGACGTGTTTGTCATGCTCCTGCTGCGACTCCGAAAAGATCAGGATGTCATCTAAGAAACAGACGCACGTCTTGTAGAGAAGTCCCGCCAACACGTGATGCATAAATGCTTGAAAAACGTGGGAGCCATTTTGCAATCCAAAAGGCATAACTCTATATTCGTAGGTCCCCAGTGGCGTGAACATGGCTGTCTTCCACTCATCACCCTCCCGCATGCGAATGAGGTTGTACGCCCCCCGCAGGTCCAACTTGGTGAACACTCTGCCCTTCCGTACCTTTGCGAGGAGGTCGTCAATTCGGGGCATGGGGAAGTCCGATGGCCTAGTCACACTGTTCAAAATCCTGTAATCCACTACGAGTCTCTTTTGGGGCGTGTCCCGCTTCTTAACAAAGAATACGGGACTGCCCCCCACTGCCTTGGACTCCCGGATGAAGCCGCGCTGCAAATTATGATCAATGAACTCCTTGAGTTCTTGCAGTTCGTCCTCTGACATGGAATACAGTTTCCCTTTAGGCAGCGCCGCCCCCGGCAGCAGGTCAATCTTGCAGTCATATGGTCTGAGAGGGGGTAGCCTGTCTGCCTCCTTCTCGCAGAAAACTTCCAAAAATTCAGCGTACTTGTGGGGAATCGCTTGCAGCGTGCCTAGCAGCAGCTGTGACTCCTCTTCCTCTCCTTCCTGCCTGGGCACGATGCAGTGTTCAGCACAAAAGGAAGAGCCGAAGGTCAGCTGCCTCTGGTACCAAGCCATCGTTGGGCTGTGCTTGTCCAGCCAACTCATGCCCAATACAATGGGCGTGTCAGATAGTTGAGTGACGTTGAAGCTGATGATTTCTCTGTGATTCCCAAGTCGCATCACCATTGGTGGCGTCTGCTTCACCACTTGCCCCCCGAGCAGCTCCCTGCCATCCACCGTGACAACCTGCAGGGGCAGTGTGGCCGGCAGCAACTGCACAGCGTGCCTGTCGACAAAGTCCTGCCCTATAAAGTCCGCATTGCTGCCTGAGTCAATGGTGATTGGCACGTCCATGGTGATTCCATTGGGCAGCTGGAGAGATGCTGTGAGCCTCACTACTGGTTTGGGCGGGAGGGGGTTCACGGGCTGTAAAATCTCTGGGGACTGCGTCACTAACACGTCTGGCTGGGCCCCAGTGCCTCTTCCTCCAGCCAGACTGCGTCGTTTCCCTGCTGTGGTCCTCCTTGCTGCGTTGCTGCAGTCACCATTGCTGAGGCTGCAGTGAG
This sequence comes from Podarcis liolepis, assembly GCF_965112155.1. NCBI lineage: Eukaryota > Metazoa > Chordata > Lepidosauria > Squamata > Lacertidae > Podarcis > Podarcis liolepis. Next base: position 74,446,246 of record NC_139562.1, on the reverse strand, counting down.
CTTGTGGGGCCTCTGGGGACACTCTTTTGCCATATGCCCTGGCTCCTCACAGACGTAACACTTCCTGTTCCCTCTAGGAGGCTTCGCTTTCACTGCTGCCGGTGCTAGGGCTCTGGTTGCTGACTGAGCCCTTGCACCTCCAACCTCCATAGGTTCGGCTCCTCCTCCTGGCGGAGGCGTGGATTGCGCCCGCGCTGCTTCTCTGGGAAGGAAGGAGGGGCCCCCGGCTGGTTCGCGCCCTCCACGCCCTTCGTCCCTGCTCCACGGACGTCCTTCCAGCCTCACCCCCACTGCCAGTGCCCTCTGAACGACCTCCTGGGTGGTTCGGGGTCTCTCCCCCCTCGCGATCTCATCTTTAATCGAGTTGTGCAGCCCCTCCCAAAAGAGGTCTCTTACAGGAGCCGAATCTCTGTCCCATTCCAGGGCACTGACCAAGGCGAAAAAGCGGGCATGATACTGCCTGACGCTGGCCCTCCCTTGTCTCAGCCCATGCACCTCCTTCCGTGCAAGATCCACGTCAATACTTGATAAAAAACACCCATCCATCGCTTTAATAAAGGCATCTGCATTCTGGAGCGCCGGATCCTTATCTCTCCATAAATTGCGTAGCCATGCTTTCGCATCCCCATGCAAATGGGACATGATGAACCCCACTCTCTCTTGTTCATCTCTAAAGTCTTTATGCAGCAGTTGCAGTGCGCACAGTACGTCGGCTCTAAAGTTGGGATACTGTTGCAGGTTCCCATCGAAGTGAGAGACCAGCCCGCCTGTCCGTCTCGCCAACCCAATTCCCTCCTGCCGGGGTGTCTGCTTTGTCAGCACGTCTAACCTGACCTGGAGATCCCTGCAGGCGGCAGCTGCCTCCTCCTCTCTCTTCCTGGATGCGAGAGCCTCGGCGTTCAGTTGTGCCACTGCGTTTCTGAGTTCCTCTATCTGCTGCTCAGCCGTCATGTCGTCTGCCGTTCGTGAGCTCGCTAGTAGGCACCTGTTTCTCTCCCCTCCTCGAGGCTGTAGATGCCCACAAGAGGGAGACGGAGCTTACTGTCAGAGCTGCTTGAAGATCCTAGCTCACAGAGGATCACGCTAGCCAGCGATCATTAAGTAAAAGTCTTTATTGAATTACAGTTTCCATTCTCACGCTGCTGCGCGCAACTCTACGTCTAGTAGCTAGATCGGCGAAGCTCCGTCTGAGTCTCCGCCCCGTGTGCACCAACTTAATATCCTAGCCTTGCTCCACCTTTTCCGCCTGACTGTCCTCCTCTGGGTCCCTCTACCCCCCGGGGCTTCTTCCTTCCGGGATTCTTCTGACGCTGACCCGGACCCTCCTGCCTCCTTGCGCCGGGCTTTAGGACCTGGTTCCCTTTCGGGGCTGCTTACTGCGCCGCCTTCCTCTGCATTTGAACTTGGCGCGCGCGCCCAACCTTCCACTTTCCTCTTAACCGTTTCTTCGCTCCCCGATGGAGGTGTGGCCACTCCTGACTCATGCCCTCCCTCCTGTGGTGAGCTGCCAGCGCTTCCCCCCTGGCTCCCTTCCTCTTCCCTGCTTCCTGGCGGTGACGCTGGTCCCGATTTCCAGCTGCTCCCCCCTGAGTCCCCTCTGGCTCTATCTTCCTGGGGTGCCCCCCTAGACTCCCCCCTTGCCCTGGCCACTGGTGCTCCTTTCTGTGAATCCTCTGATTCACTGGAAAGACTAGGAGATCTCGGGTCGTCGTCATCACTCATCTTTTCTTCTGCCTCCTCCCCTTCGCTCTCTGTTTCCTCCCTTGCCCGTGCCTCTGCTCCTAAACCCCTGACATATGTCTTCTTAATCTTTCCTTCAGTCTAATCTTATATCGCTGTAACCCTTTCTTTCTCAAAACCTCGACATTCTAACATTCATCAAGTTTATAATAGTCCTTAAGATAGATTTTAAATTTCTTCCATTCTTCTTCTGCCGTCTCCTTCCCCTGGTCGCGGATTCTGCCAGTCATCTCAGCCAGTGTCATATAGTCCATCACTTTCATCTGCCATTCTTCCAGAGTGGATAGATCTTGTGTCTTCCAATACTTTGCGATGAGTATTCTTGCTGCTGTCGTAGCATACATAAAGAAAATTCTATCTTTCTTTGACACCAATTGGCCGACAATGCCCAAGAGAAAGGCCTCTGGTTTCTTAGGGAAAGTACATTTAAGTACCTTTTTCATTTCATTATATATCATTTCCCAGAAAGCCTTAATCTTCGGGCACGTCCACCAAAGGTGATAAGAGGTACCCTCGGTTTCTTTACACTTCCAACACTTATTGTCAGGCAAATGATAAATTTTTGCTAGCTTGACTGGGGTCATGTACCACCTGTAAATCATTTTCATAATATTTTCCTTTAAGGCATTACATGCCGTAAATTTTATACCGGTGTTCCACAACCATTCCCAGTCAGCAAACATAATGTTATGACCAATGTCCTGTGCCCACTTAATCATAGCCGATTTAACTGTTTCATCTTGTGTATTCCATTTCAGCAGCAAATTATACATTCTTGACAAATTCTTGGTATTGGGTTCTAACAGTTCAGTTTCTAATTTTGATTTCTCCACCTGGAAGCCAATTTTCCTATCTTGTTTGTAGACCTCCATTATTTGATAATAATGGAGCCAATCTCGTTCTTTAGGTTTCAATTTCTCATGACTCTGTAATTTCAATTTATCTCCATCTTGTTCCAAGATTTCCCAATACTTTGGCCATTCGGCCTCCATATTGAGTTTCTTCAATGCCTTAGCCTCCAAGGGTGACAACCATCTAGGGGTTTTGTTTTCCAACAAGTCTTTATATCTTATCCAAACATTAAACAACGCTTTTCTGACAATGTGATTTTTAAAGGCCCTATGCACTTTGATTTTATCATACCATAGATATGCATGCCAACCAAATGTATTATTGAAACCTTCTAAATCCAAGATATCTGTATTCTCGAGGAGCATCCACTCTTTCAGCCAGCAAAACGCTGCTGCTTCATAGTACAGTTTTAAGTCCGGCAGGGCAAATCCCCCTCTTTCTTTTGCATCTGTAAGTACTTTAAATTTTATTCTGGGCTTTTTGCCCTGCCAGACAAATTTCGCAATGTCTTTCTGCCACCTCTTGAAACAGTCCATCTTGTCGAGAATCTGCAAAGTTTGAAACAAAAATAACATTCTAGGCAATACATTCATCTTAATAACTGCAATTCGGCCTAACATTGACAATTTCAAATTTGACCATATTTCTAGATCTTTTTTAATTTCTGACCAACATTTTTCATAGTTGTCTTTATACAAGTTCAAATTTTTAGATGTCAGGTGAACCCCTAGGTATTTCACCTTCTTAACCACTGTCAAACCTGTCTCTTCTTGAAATTTCTCCTTCTCCCTGACTGTTAATTTTTTTTCTAAGACTTTAGTTTTTTGTTTGTTCAGTTTGAATCCGGCTACCTGGCCAAATTGTTGAATTATCTCCAACACCCTTTTCGTACTAGTGTCTGGCTCTTGTAAGGTCAATACTAAGTCATCTGCAAAGGCCCTTAACTTGTAGTGTTTAGCTCCGACCTGTACACCTTTAACCTGCTGGTCATTTCTAATCATATTCAGCAACACCTCCAGAACAGAAATGAAAAGCAATGGGGAAATTGGGCACCCCTGTCGTGTTCCTTTTTCTATCTTAAGTTCCTCAGTTATCACATTATTTACAATCAGCTTAGCTTTTTGTTCAGAATATATCGCACCCATACCATTCTCAAATCCTTGGCCTACCCCCATCCCATGAAGATTCTTTTTCATAAAACTCCAAGAAATATTGTCAAAGGCTTTCTCCGCATCCACAAAGATCAGCACTGCTTTGGTGTTTATGTTCACCTCTAGCAGTTCCAAAATGTCTATTATATTCCTTACATTGTCTGATAAATGCCTTTTTGGGAGAAAGCCTGCTTGGTCCTTATGAATCTTCTCCATCAACACTCTTTTAAATCTTTTTGCCAAAATGTCTGCAAAAAATTTGTAATCCACATTAAGTAATGATATTGGGCGGTAGTTCTTAAGTTGAGTCTTTTCAGTCTCTGTCTTTGGTATGAGTGTAATATAAGCTTCTTTCCACGACTCTGGTGCCTTTCCCCCCTCTAAAATCTCGTTGCAGACTTCCTTTAACGGTTGAACCAACCACTCCTTCAAAGCTTTGTAATATCTGGAAGTCAGTCCGTCTGGTCCTGGAGATTTGCCCAGTTGCATGTCCTGAATGGCACCCTCTATCTCTTGTTCTGTTATTCTCTGGTTTAAATCCACCTTGCTTTGATGAGAGATTTTTTGTAATCCATATTTATTAAGGAATTCATCTATGTCCTCTTCATTTTGTGGCCCTTGAGAGTATAGTTTTTTAAAATAGCTCAAAAAACAGTTTCTAATCTCGTTGGGTTTAGATATATTCTTTCCATCCACTTCTAGGCTTGTAACTGTATTTAGTTTATGCCTTTTCTTCAATTGCCAAGCCAGAAGTTTACCACATTTATCTGCCGATTCAAATGTCTTTTGTTTCATTTGCTTTATCTTCCACTCAATCTCTTGATTCATCAATTCCATATATTGTGTTTGATATAACTTGATCTCTCTCAAAATCTCCTGGGACTTTGGTTTTGATCTTAATTTTTTCTCTCCTTCTTTTATCTTTTCCAAAATCTTTTCCTTCTTCTCATTCTGCTTTCTCTTTTTTATTGAATTTTGTTGAATCAGAAATCCTCGCATCACAGCTTTGCTTGCGTCCCAGATCACTCTTTTTTCCACATCGGCCTTTAGATTTATTTCAAAATAGTCCTTTAAAATTTTTTGGGCCTTCATGTGGATCTCCTTATCTCGAAACAGGGTGTCATTCATCCTCCATCTAAATTGACCAGTTGTTGTAAGTTTCATTTCCATCTTCACGGCGTTATGGTCGGAGCAAGTTTTTGGGCAGATTTCTACCTTCTTAATCTCTGGAGCCATCCCACTAGTGATCCAAATTTGATCAATTCTGGTCCAGGTCATCATTGCTTGAGAGAAAAATGTTCCCTCTCTCTCAAGAGGGTTCCTCGTTCTCCATATGTCTATTAGGTCCATATTTTCAGTCATTTCAAAGAAGGTCTTCAGAAGTCTCCCTTCCTTGGAGATTGTCAGTCTTTGTGCCTTGTCCATGTTTGTAGAAACCACACCGTTCATATCTCCCATAATTATTACATTGTAATCCAAATAATCCATCAGAGTTTCATGAAGCTTCTTAAAAAATTCCGCCTTGCCTTCATTTGGTGCATAAACTCCAACTATTAAAAATTTTTCTTCTTGTGCTTGTATTTCAACTGCCAGGTATCTTCCTTGTTCATCTTTAAACATCATTTTTGGAGCCCATTTCTCTTTTACATAAATCACAACTCCTCTTTTCTTGACTTTGTCCGATGAAATAAATTCTTGTCCTAGTCTTTTATTTATAAGTAGTTTCCTGTGTACCCTGGTTACATGGGTTTCTTGTAGGCAAATCAAATCCAATTGTTCTCTTTTCAAAATATGAAACACTTGGCGTCTCTTCAAAGGCATGTTCAGCCCATTACAATTCCAACTAAGGAATTGCAGGGCCATCTTGTTATTTTTCCGGTAGTCCTCCAACCGCTCCAAGTTGTTGCTCTTCCTCTGATGGTGGTGGGTTAAGTCCAAACGGTAGGTTCAGAATATCTAGTGCTCTCCTTTGTTCTGCAATTGGATCCACCGTTCCCTTCTGTAGGTCCTCTTGGTTTCTCTCCAAAAACTTCTCTTTATCTTGAATTGTCTTTATTTTCACCTTCTTTCCCTTGTAGTTAAAGGACAGTCCTTGTGGGAACTCCCACCTAAAGAGGATGTTGTTCTTCTTCAGCAGGTAGACCAGATCCTTATAGAAGGTTCTCACCTCCAAGATGTATTTAGGGATGTCTTTAAAAATTTGTGAATTTTCAATTTCCAAGGCCTTTTGGTAATGTAGTTTTAATATTTTGTCTCTTTCTTCCTTGGATCTAAGGGTAATCAGGCAATCCCTCGGAGTCTTTTTGTTCAGTCCCCTGCCCAATCTAAATGCTGTTGTTATCTTAAATTCTTCCTCCTCCAAATCTTCCCAAAAGTCAGCAAACTTTTGTGTAAGGAACTCCGCAAGGCTGTCCCCTTCGCTCTCGGGAATTAATCTTAATTTCAGGTTTCTTTCCTTTCTCTGTAATTCCATCAAAGACAAAGTTGCATCATGTTCATAAACCTTTTTAGCAATCGGTTCCAGCTTCTCCTGTGTCTCTCCGGCAATGCTTCTGGCGTCCTCTGCGATTTTGCGTGTTGCAGAGTTTTCTTCAATCAACCTGTTTATAGATTCTGTATTGCTTGTCACACTTTTTGTGTTCAAGTCCAATCTCGCTGTTAGTTCTGTTAATTTCTGTGTATTTTCTGTACTCTGCTTTGTAAAAATCTCCAAAGACTGATTTATCTTGAGTAACGCCTGTGTCACTGACTCCATGGAGGCAGCTGTCACTTTTTCTTGTCCTGCTGTTCCTGTAGGAGTTAAACTTGAAATTGAGCCTCTTTTCTTTTGTTGCTGTTGTTGCTGTTGTTGCTGTTTAGCTTTGGCTCTGGTGGTTATCTCTTCTGCTGAGCCACTCATGTCCCAAGGACGTTCCCACAAAAACAATTCCCTGATGGAAAATCCCACTGTCTTAAACCGTTGCAACCGTTACTTTCAGCCCTCTAGGAGGAGCAAAACAAAATGTCCAAGTGAGGAAACAAAGAAATTAAAAGCAAGTATATCAGGAGGCTTGAAAATATATGCTGCGACACTTTTTCCAGTAGATACCCTTTCAACACACTCCAATATACTGTAGCAGCAAAGTCTTAAAACTTTGTATCAAACAAAACTTCAACCATGGTACTTTCCCAGAAGTTTAAAGACAATTCAGTGCCCTAATGTCTTATTTGGCAGTCCGTTTCCAGGTATTAGGACAGCGGAAGGCTTTTTTTCTTTTAGATAAATCGTGCAGGTTCCTAATGTCCCTTCTTCCTCCCCTCTGCCCTGCTTGCTAGAGGGGAAATCTAAATCCAATGTCAGATTTAAGTAATCCAAAAATACTTCATACGGATGCAGCTTTAAAGTTCCGTTGCTTTAGCTGTCATGCAGTCGAGGGAAGGCAGACTTCCTTAATTTTCACCTTCCCCGTTTTCAGCCGAATTTCAGATTTAAAATTTTCCAAATTGACGTTCAGTCTTACTCACAGGTTTTTCAGTCCCAAATTTACAGGAAGGAATCGGCGCTCTCCGTTCATGGCGACGCGGCTTCACTCTGCGGGCTGGGTAGCGACTCTCAGCACCGCGCTCTCCCGATGCCGTTCCGGAGCATTTAAAAAGGCTCTTTCGCAGTAAGGGGGGCGCTTCTGGTGCCCACCGAGTCTCCTTGTTCACAGGCTTCCGCGCCTGTGATTTTAGGGGTCCCCCGCTTGCCGTAGCGGGTCAGACCCGAACTCGCAGAGCAGTCCTCCTCCGGAGCTCGGAAAGAGGACCGCCATTAACGCTGGCGCCGACCGGAAGTCTCCGAATTTGGAGCAAATGAGTCAGCAAAGGAAACACAGCCCAGAATAACTAAGGAGATAGTACAAGAATACTTGGCTAGTTTAGATGTATTCAAGTCTCTAGGGCCAGATGAACTGCATCCAAGAGTATTAAAAGAACTGGCAGATGTGATCTCAGAACCACTGGCAGTCATCTTTGAGAATTCCTGGAGAACAGGCGAAGTCCCGGCAGACTGGAGGAGGGCAAATGTTGTCCCTATTTTCAAAAGGGGGGAAAGAGAGGACCCAAATAATTACCGCCCAGTCAGTCTGACATCAATACCAGGGAAGATTCTGGAGCAGATCATTAAGCAAACAGTCTGTGAGCACCTAGAAAGGAATGCTGTGATCACCAATAGTCAGCATGGATTTGTGAAAAATAAGTCATGTCAGACTAACCTGATCTCGTTTTTTGACAGAATTACAAGCCTGGTAGATGAAGGGAACGCAGTGGATGTAGCCTACCTTGATTTCAGCAAGGCATTTGACAAGGTGCCCCATGATATTCTTGTAAAGAAGCTGGTATAATGCGGTCTTGACTATGCTACCACTCAGTGGATTTGTAACTGGCTGACTGACCGAACCCAAAGGGTGCTCATCAATGGTTCCTCTTCATCCTGGAGAAGAGTGACTAGTGGGGTGCCACAGGGTTCTGTCTTGGGCCCGGTCTTATTCAACATCTTTATCAACGACTTGGATGATGGACTCAAGGGCATCCTGATCAAATTTGCAGATGACACCAAACTGGGAGGGGTGGCTAACACCCCAGAGGACAGGATCACACTTCAAAACGACCTTGACAGATTAGAGAACTGGGCCAAAACAAACAAGATGAATTTTAACAGGGAGAAATGTAAAGTATTGCACTTGGGCAAAAAAAAAATGAGAGGCACAAATACAAGATGGGGGACACCTGGCTTGAGAGCAGTACATGTGAAAACGATCTAGGAGTCTTGGTTGACCACAAACTTGACATGAGCCAACAGTGTGACGCGGCAGCTAAAAAAGCCAATGCAATTCTGGGCTGCATCAATAGGAGTATAGCATCTAGATCAAGGGAAGTAATAGTGCCACTGTATTCTGCTCTGGTCAGACCTCACCTGGAGTACTGTGTCCAGTTCTGGGCACCACAGTTCAAGAAGGACACTGACAAACTGGAACGTGTCCAGAGGAGGGCAACCAAAATGGTCAAAGGCCTGGAAACGATGCCTTATGAGGAGCGGCTAAGGGAGCTGGGCATGTTTAGCCTGGAGAAGAGGAGGTTAAGGGGTGATATGATAGCCATGTTCAAATATATAAAAGGATGCCACATAGAGGAGGGAGAAAGGTTGCTTTCTGCTGCTCCAGAGAAGCGGACACGAAGCAATGGATCAAAACTGCAAGAAAGAAGATTCCACCTAAACATTAGGAAGAACTTCCTGACAGTAAGAGCTGTTCGACAGTGGAATTTGCTGCCCAGGAGTGTGGTGGAGTCTCCTACTTTGGAGGTCTTTAAGCAGAGGCTTGACAACCATATGTCAGGAGTGCTCTGATGGTGTTTCCTGCTTGGCAGGGGGTTGGACTCGATGGCCCTTGTGGTCTCTTCCAACTCTATGATTGTATGATTCTATGGTTAACTTATAGAGACATGTTGCTGGAAGAAAATAATGTAATTAAGATTAGACCTTATGAGGAATTAAAAGATAAATTGTCAAGCTGGATGGAATACCACCAAATGAATGACATCTTTTTCAAAGATTAAAAAATAAGAGGCTTTGAACAAACAAAATCAATATTAGAAATTGCAGTACTGCAGAATAACAACAACAAAAAATACTATCTAAGGTTTATGAATTTCTACTAGAATGGCACACAAAAGATGAAGAAATTAAGAGTGTCATGATTAAATGGGCAATTGATATTGGCCACAATATTGAATATGAGAAGTGGATAAAATTATGGAACACTGGGTTAAAATTTACAGCATGTACATTGTTAAAAGAAAATCTGTTATGTACAGATGGTACCTCATGCCAACTAAATTGTCAAAGATCTATAAAACAGGAAACAAGAATTGCTGGAAGTGTGGGGTGAAAGAAGGTGGTTTTTTCCACATGTGGTGGTCATGCGATAAGGTAAAAACTTTTTGGGAAAGTATATACAATGAATTAAAGAAGATCTTTAGGTATACATTTCTGAAAAAAACAGAGGCATTCTTGTTGGGAATGGTGGGAGAGGATATTGATAAGTAGGATTATAAATTGTTCCTATACACAACAACAGCGGCGAGGTTACTGCTGGCTCAGGTGTGGAAACAACAACAATTGCCAACAGTAGAAGAGTGGCAGTACAAGGTCACGGAATATGCGGAAATAGCCAAATTAACAGGGAAAATTCAACAACAGGGCAATGAAACATTTCAAAAAGAATAGGAAAAAATTATGTTATACATAGGATAAGGTGAAATAGTGAAATCGGTAGAATGGAAATAAACCTCATAATGGGAAATTAAAATAAACTTTATTGGATGTTAAATGACAATATGAATTAAAATGTAAAATACAACCAAGGTAACTAATTGTATCTGTAAATGAATATAGACAAACAACAAGACGTGTATATACAGAAAGATTTATTTATATATAGACACTGTACAGATAAAGTTGAATAAACAAAATCGATAAAGACAATGCGAAAAACTTAGAGATGACATAAAAAAGCCAGAAGAAGGAAGGAGGGAAGTCAACTCTTAGGAGTAAATGTAAATGTAATGTGTATATGTATAGTATGTAATCATAAAATCAATAAATATTATCTTAAAAAAAAGAAACATTTCAAAAGGATGAACAGAAAGGGTTATCCACAGAACTCTCAAGATTAGAGAAAGATTTAATAAATTTAATAAGAAAACGATCTCTAATATGTATAAACTCCTTCTTGACTGGGAGGTCAAGGAGGAAGAAGTGAAATCTGTTATGATGCAATGGGCTAGGGACTTTGGCTACAACATCCAGATGGAATCAGGGGAGAGGCTGTGGAGGGAGGACCGAAAATTTACAGCATGCTATGATTTGAAGAACTGCATGAAGATGCTCTGCAGATGGTATGTAACACCTGTAAAACTTGCAAAAATGTATAAAGCTAGATCAAACATCTGTTGGAGATGTGGGGAGGCGGAAGACACCATGATCCACATGTGGTGGAACTGTAAAAAAAAAGTAGGAATTTTTGGGAAATAATTTGCAATGAACTTAAAAAATGTTTAAATGCTCCTTCCCAAAATAGCCTGAAACCTTCCTACTAGGCATAATGAATAATGAAATCCCCAAAAGATTAAGGAAAATATTCATGTATTATCGCATGACCACCACGTGGAAAAAAACCACCTTCTTTCACCCCACACTTCCAGCAATTCTTGTTTCTCCTTTTCTGCTCATTCTCAGAGCGTTTCGTTTCCTTTGGGGGGGGGGGGATATTCTGCAGTACCTCGAGAAGCGCTGGGTATATTTCCATTAAAAAAACCCAACAACTTTAAAAACGCTCTAAAGCATCCTTCCTCAGCAACTAGAAAAGAGAGCAAGGTTGACTATACCGAGTCATTTGCATGTCAGCGTTGCTTATGCGCCAGACCTTTTAGGCATCCCCGGATGATAGTAACAGCTGCTGAGCAACTCCCGATCCTACGCACGCTTACTTGCATGCAAGCCTCCCTGGGGCTTAGAGCGGGGAGCGTTTCGCTGGGTTATAGATCCAGCTGCAAACTACGCGCCCCCCCCCCAGTGCAGCTCCGTTCGGCTGGGCCCACGTTGCGGCTCTCCTGCCGGGGAACGAGGCCGGCGCTCTCCGCTGCAACGTGTTTCCTCCTGGGCTGCGGAGAGACCAGATTCCTCCACCAGAAAACTGTAACCACTCCTTATGGGAGCCCCTCATGTTCTGTAGCGAGGCCATTGTGACTGTGTGCGCGCAGAAAGAAAGAAAGGAAGGAAGGAAGGAAGGAAGGAAGGAAGGAAGGAAAGAAAGAAAGAAAGAAAGAAAGAAAGAAAGAAAGAAAGAAAGAAAGAAAGAAAGAAAGAAAGAAAGAAAGAAAGAAAGCTTGCGGACTGTATGCTCTGCTAGTCCTGCAGTCACGTGCATGCTTTCGTGGGAGTTCGCCTCGATTCAACCTGGGTTGGGCTCGGGATGCTGCTTTCCGGGCGATGGTTCCCTATTCCAAGCTCAGGAAATGCATCTTAGCCACGAAGGGGAATGTGGTGCCCAAGCAGGCGCTTTCTTATCCCCCACGTTTCGAGCCGGGGGTCTGGATCTCGCGGGTACGCGCACACTTCGCCACTGCCTGTGAGTCCAGCAAGGCTGAGTCTCCCGAGGAGCAGAACTCGGTCTCTGGACCAGAAGGCGCAGAAGCAACAGAGCAGCCGCCGCCGCCCCCTTTCCTATTCGCTTCATTTTGGGGGGTGAGTTGAGGTGAAGACCTTGAGGCGCCCCCTCCCCCCCCCCCCCGCTTTCCAGATGCTCCTCAGGCTCCAGCTCGGGGCCCGAGGGCTTTGATCCGGGGCTAGCACACTCTTAGCATTTGGCGGCGACGGGGGGGGGGGGTTGCAAACCCAGGCGCGCTTCGCCGCGTCTCCCGCGCCCCACGGAGGGAGCGCCGGTCAGGAGTCCGCTCGGCGCGGCTGCGTTTGCGCTCTGCAGGAAGCGGCTGCCGCGCGCGGAGCTCCCTTCGCAGTGCGGCGGCCGGATCACGTTGCTCGCCTTGTGCTCGTACCAGTTGGAGATGGGATTAAAGAGGAGGGCGCTCCGGCTCGCTCCGGCTTCTCTTTTTTTCAGGGGCCAGCAGCCGGAGCAAACGTGGCCTTGCACGAGCCCGAGTCCGCCCTGGCCAGGGGTCTGGAGCAGCGGGCGGGCGGGGGGGGTGTCAGACGCCACACGGGGCTGCAGTTCCCTCGCACGAGGCCGGCTTCAACACCCCCCTCCGGGGACACCGCTTCCCGCTCTCCCGCTCCTGCCCCGGCTAATGCCCACGCGCCTTGCCAGCCTCCCCAGGAAGCCCGGCTTGGCAGGAGGACCTTTTCTATGACTCCCCCCCCTCCATCGGGGAGGCTCCAAGTCCCCCCAAGCCACCCCTCGCCTTGACACGGAGGAACAGGCGAAAGGCGCTCCTTGCGAGAAGCTCCTGACTCCCCCCCCCCGGTGCCCGTGGCCCCGTCTGAGCCGAGGAGCTTCCTTAGGCCAAGTTGGGCTTTTCCCCTCCGCCCGCCCCGCCTCCTGGCGCGCGCCCCCATCCCGGAGCCGGGAGGTGGCGTGGTACGTTCTGCACGTGAGCTGGTGCTGGTCTGCCTGGCAAGCGCGTGCCCGGTGGCCAAACAAGCAAGCAGCGCGCCCGGAGCCAGAGGGGAAGAGACGGGGCGAGGCGAAGGAGCTGCTTTCCCACCCGGAGCAGGCTGCCGGGGCGACGGGGGGGCTTTGTTGCCCGAAGGTCTCCCAAGACTCTGCACCACCTCACGGGAGCCAGCCAAAGCGGCGACCACCCCCAAAAAGCTGCTGCCAAACATGGATGACGGGATCTCTCCTTTGCCCGAAAGGCAGTTATTGGAGCATCGGGAATTCATAGGGTCAGATGACAGGGACTTCTGCATTATTGTTGTCATTTTAATTTAGGAGAAAAAAACCCTGGTTTTCCTTATTATTATTATTTTCCTTTCTGCAAAAGGAAAGGGGAGATAAAGAGATGGGTTAACTCTGGTTCTTTGGCTGGGCAGCCTTAAGCATGCACGTGCCCCCCTCCATCCCTTTTTTAAAATAATAATAATAATATATTAAAGATTTTCTTGGTTTACAAAAGTACATGAATTGTCTCTTTTTCAGGTTATAGTGTATTTTCTGCAGATCAGTTACATTTGATGTGAGACATTAGTTTTGTATGCACCCCTTTTGTGAGATTTCTTGCAAAGTAGTAGCTAATGAGACCACTATGTATGTTAAAGGCAATGGGTCTCTCTTTCACTTTTCTGTTCCTGCAGACTGGGTTATCCATCCTTGTATATGTGCAAGCCCAAGAGAGGGATGAAGAGGGACGAGAGCAAGGTAAGAGAATAAGCTTTTTTGATGCTCTCCAGCACCTGCACAATACTTAGCAGGGGCTTCTGATAAACGGGAGCCCAACTTTATGCAGAAGTTCTCTTCTTTTCCTCATTCACTTCCTTTCTGTTATCTGTAGTGGGCAGTTTTGTTTTAGTTATGTTGACAAAGAACAGTTCTGGGGGGAGAGGGGAGATGCCTAAGACAGTAGATACTCTTGAAACAGGAAAGAAGGGTAGGTGGCAAGACAGTTGCTTAGGGACTGGTTGGCATTATAGTGAAACAAGTGTTTGTCCTTTTTCTTCCTGAATAGGAAACATACAAACTGCCGCATAGATTGATAGAGAAGAAAAGAAGAGACCGGATTAATGAGTGTATTGCTCAGTTGAAAGATTTATTGCCTGAGCATCTGAAACTGACAGTAAGTCCAGTCTGTGTGAGTCCGTGTGTATATGCTTGCCTGTACATCTATCTAGGTATTTTTGCAACACCATAAACTCTTAGTGAAGTGTTTACTACTCAGGCTGTAATCCTATGCACACTTACTTCAGTGTAAACTCATTTGGCACAGTGGGACTTACTTCAGATTTAGCCTGGATATGGTTGCACTGTAAAAGATGCACATATTAGAAAAAAGTGTGATTATTTTTGTTGACTTAGAACTAAGTCACTGAGTTCAGCAGTGCTTAACCCACACTACTACTACTACTACTACTACTTCTTCTTCTTCTTCTTCTTCTTCTTCTTCTTCTTCTTCTTCTTCTTCTTCTTCTTCTTCTTCTTCTTCTTCTTCTGCCCTATACCCATAGGTCTCAGGGTGGTTCCCATAAAACTTTCTAGAGTACATCCTTTAAAACTGGGTTGAATTAAATGTGATTTTTAGGATTCCAAGACATCTAATATAAATTCCTTATATGACAGCACTTCTGTAGAACCACCATTAGCCTTATTTGTGAAGTTTCAAAATGGGTGTGATTTATCAGTATTTATCACCAATTCGAGCAAGGACAGTAATAAAACAATATTTCTTCCAAAGTGAGCTTAGTGAAGTTTTAGAAAATAGGATTTTGTTTGATTGTGTGTCCCTTTCCCTCCCTTTGCAGACACTAGGGCATCTGGAGAAAGCTGTAGTTTTGGAATTAACTTTGAAACACTTAAAAGCTTTAACAGCCTTAACAGAGCAGCAGCATCAGAAGATAATTGCTTTACAGAATGGTAAGTAAATGCCCAGTGCAGAAGCACAATATAGGACATTGTGTATCTCTATCTCTCTCAGAGATTATGAAGGACACATCTGGTTATTGACAAAGTCTTAGCAGTTGGTGAACTGTTAGCTAACTCCACAGTTAAGTTGTCAAATTGAAATCTATAGAACTGCTTCAGAGTCAGTGACCTGTATGGTCATGCTTACTTAAACTTCAGTCCCCTTAAATTTAGTGGGCCTTAACTCCTATGTAAATGTGAAAAGGACTGCAGCTGTGCCGTCTGACCATATCTACTGAATATACACATATATCCATGCATTGCAGAGGGTTGGACTAGATGACCCTTGGGGTCCCTTCCAACTCTACAATTCTATTATTTACTTGGAAATAGGTCCCATTTTGTTTGAGGCTTACTCCCAAATAAGTAAGTCTAGTATTACAGCCTTAACATGTTATCTCTTGAGATACCTTAACCTTTTCCAACTGATTTCATAAATCAGAGTCCTAGATTGATAACTTTGCACTAGAAGATTAGTACATTTAACACAAAGCAATTACATTATAGAGGAATTTTGTTAATAAAACAGTCAGATTCTGTGTAACACTAGATCTAATGCAAGTGGTATTACTAATGCCTGTTATTTTGCATCCCTTCCTCCCCCTTCTCCCCCCCCCCCTTTGCAGGGGAAAGATCTTTGAAGTCTCCTCTGCAATCTGACCTGGATGCTTTCCATTCAGGATTCCAGACATGCACCAAAGAAGTCATGCAGTACCTCTCCAGATTTGAAAGTTGGACTCCAAGAGAGCAGATATGTGCCCAGCTCATCAACCACCTGCACTCTGTTTGCGCACGGTTCCTCCCCAGCCCCCAGCTCCTGACTCCAAAGATTTGTGCAGGCAAAGGACTCTGCCCCGCCTCCTCCGCCTCTTCCTGTGTGCAGCGAGATCACACTGGCCCAAAGCTGGAGAGCCACCCAAATTGTGTGCCAGTCATTCAGAGGACTCAGAATGCGAGTAGCAAGCATAAATTCAACCACCATCCAATCGGTCGTGTGGAGCTTGGTGGGGAGAATGACACGGATACAGATAGTGGCTATGGCGGTGAGTGCGAGGGAAGACCGGAAGGGGACAAAAGGCAAGGCAACCTGATGATCAAGCAGGAGCCCTCTGGGGATGAGGCACCTCCAGCAGCCAAAAGGCTGAAGATGGATTGCAGCAGCACCTCTCCGGCAGTGTTGAGCCCAGACCAAGCAGCAGCTGGTTCAGCCCTTCTCAGCTCCCTGGTGGCTTTTGGAGGTCTGGGGGGAGGAGGATCTCCCTTTGCCCAACAACCTGCTGCTCCCTTCTGCCTGCCTCTCTGCTTCATCTCCCCCTCAGCAGCAGCTGCCTACATGCAGCCCTTCCTGGACAAGAGCAACCTGGATAAATACTTTTACCCAGCAGCAGCAGTCGCTGCTGCTGCTACTCCAATTCCTTGGATCTACCCAGGGATTCCAGCTCAGGCTGCTGCTGCTGCTGCTGCTGCTGCTGCTGCTGCCTTCCCCTGTTTCTCCTCAGTATTGGTACCAGGAGAGAAAACCAGCTTGGCCTCAGCAACGTCTACCGATGTGGCTTCTTCTGGCCAGCACCTCCCCCATCCATTTACCTGCAGCCCAGGGGGGCTCCATGGGGACATGGACCTCCCTTCCCAAGAGGAGCATTTGCAGTCTGCAGAGGAAAATCCTTGAGTGATGCTACATCATTTCTAAAGGAAACCACACAGTTCATGCCTCCTACTTGACAGGAAAGACCCATCACTCCCAAGAATGAGAAGCAACGCTCACCCCACCCCTGTTTCTTTGTGTGTTTAAGGGAAAGCTTACTAGGCTGACAGTTTATTCTTTTTCTTTTATTAAAAGATTAGGTTCTCCCTCTCCCACAAATATTTTTGGAGAGCTCCTTGTCGTCGTCGTCCCCCACAATGCTGTGTGTGTGTTTAAAATTTTCTTTACACAAATGTTGTAATGTTGCAGAATTCCACCCCCCCAGTTGAACTGAAACAAAAGCAAATGGAAAAGACTCCCTTAGGGGTGGGGGAATGGCTCTTTCTTCGTAAGAGAAGTTTGCTTAACAATTCAGAAGGCCTAAAGAAAAGGGCAGGGGCTGCAGCATCTGGAACTGGGGAGTCAGGATGCGAGATATACCATAACTGCAGGCACTTTAATAATGATTATGTATAGACTGTAATGGAACTTACTCAAGTGGGCATAACTCAGCAGGAAGCTCTGCACAAGCCCCAGTGAAATAAGCAGGAACTACTTTAAAGTGCTCTTGAATTTTAGTGGGGTTTGCAAAGGAAAGTTCCATAGTAGATTGTGCTCCTGGCAGGGCAAGCTTCAACATAAAATGCTTCCTGGTCCAGAAATCCAAGAATCGGTTTCCTGGTAGTAACCAAGTCAACAAACAGGCAAACTGCTTACTTAAGAACGGCCCAACTGAAGACTGTGTCACTACTCTGGATGAGAGGAAGTTGTCTTGAGAATGGTAGCCTAAGAATTACAGAGAATTTGCTTCTTTATTACTGACTTCTTAATTGGTGGCTCCATACAAGAATCATTGTGCAGAAGCCAGTAAAATTTAAGTGCAATGCAACTGCATTGAAATCACTGGAGTTGCCATCTGATTCTGCCAAATAGCAACTTTATTTTACCTTTATTCAGAGCTTAGGAACCATTTATTTCAATGGGCTATATTTTACCTTTGCCACATGCAATGCTTGGAGGAGTTTGGTTAGTTAGGAGTTTGTGGAAATGGGGTTTGGGAGAAAAAATGAAGGTAAGCTAGCACTTTATTGAGAAACAGATTATGAACAGACCTTGTTCATGTATTTTTATTGTCTTGCATTTTTAGAGCTACCCCTGGCATTTGCTCAAGGGACGGAAGAACTGTCCCATTATGTAGTTTCTTATTTGCTAAAGCAAGTGCATTTTTCTACATCTTAATGCTTAGTTTTGCTGTGTTCCTGATATTAAATTTCCTTGTTGTATGTGAAGGAACATCACTGCACTGGACTAGCAAGAAAAAAGACACCCCACACCATTAACAGTACAATCCTATTTACTCAGAAATAAGTCTCGCTGTCTTCAGTGGGGCCTACTCCCAGGTAGGTGTGCATAGGAATGCAGCACAATCTAGCCTTAGATTGTATCCTGAAGGAAGAAATAAGTTTACTGTCCTCATCTTGTGCCTTTAACCGTGGCTAAAACCGTGGCACAAAAGCCCCAAGCAAGCAGTCCCAGAGAGGAGTATGCCTTCCCATCATAAGCAGTAAAAGACACAGCCAGTCCATACAGTGTTCCCAGAAGACCATCATGCTGTGAATAGGAACAGCGAAATCGGAATCTCTAGCAGTTCAGTGTGTGGTTCTTCCTTGGTAGATTGGGGTGAAAGAAAGTGCTGCTTTTCCTGGCATGGAGATAAAAGCTAACTGCAAAGCTTCACTTGCATAATATATGTCCATGAGGCCACCGTTGAAAGGCACAGCCACTAACATAAGCTAAAAGAGGTTACAAATCATAATTAAAAACGGTGTGTTGGTAACTGGGTAAAAGTGGGATAAGGTTTCCTTGCAAGGTTTTTCTGTCTCCAGATATCCCAATTTCCCTTTCTGGAGACTGTTGCCAGACACCAGATAATCACACAGCTAAAGCTTTGTTAATAAGGTTTAAGCCAAGAACCTTGCCTAGATATTTTTAGTTTGTTGCCAAGGTAGCACTGTGAGAAATCTCACTTGAATGTTATGTAAGAGGTGAGACACAACAGTCTGACTATGAGTGAATATGCCTGGGTCTGTTAGTCATTTTGAGTGAATTTGCTGCTATTGCTGTTGCTACTGTTTGCCTCAAACACTGTTTTTAAACAATGTTGGTCCTTTTTTCTTTTCTTTTTTAAAAATCTTACTAGCCTACAGAGTGTCTGTATGTAAATAGTTAATACATTCAATTAATGATGTCTGACATGCTATTTTTGTAGGAAGATTGAGTAATGATAATTGAGTTTAAAAATATCCCTTTTGATGAGGAATTGCTGAAAAACAAAGTTGCACTTTTGTTACAAGGCTTAATGCTTGGTACAAGCTTATGCTGTCTTAAATTATTTGAAAAATAAAATAAATACTGTCTGCAAGAAACCAGCTGTTTAAAGAACAGTTTAAGTATGAGAGATAATAGGAATCAATCTTTATATTCGTTATTTTCCAGCACTCCATGAATTCTACTATAAAAAATATTTCCACAAAATTTTGTGATTTAAACAAAAAAATATTCTTACTAAAGAATAAATTTTTTAAATACAGAGTATGGGTTGTCTAGTAATTAAAGCTCTTAAAAGCCTCAAAACTCATTCGTCAAATATGCCAAGTAAGCTATGATGTCTTCACAGGACTTTAGGCAGGGCTGTTGGAATTTCTTTGCTTTTGAATAGTTATTCGAGACTCTACAAACACCTTTGTTTGCGTGGTGACAGCAGCCCTATGACAGAAGGCTTCCACACAAAACCACAGCTTCACAAATCTTGTTTTGAAAAAACACCACTTCCACATGAACCCCCTCTGGGACGCCAGTAAATAGAAGGCACCCTTATTTGCACCATCACACATTTACATCTGATTCTTCTTTATTTAAGTGCAAGTAGATAAATAGATACCGGAAGGTAAACGGTGTTTCCGTGTGCTGCTCTGGTGCCGGTTCGTTGGAGCAGCTTCGTCATGCTGGCCACGTGACCCGGAAGTGTCTGCGGACAGCGCTGGCTCCCGGCCTCTAGAGTGAGATGAGTGCACAACCCTAGAGTCTGTCAAGACTGGCCCGTACAGGCAGGGGTACCTTTACCTTTACCTTCTTTATTTATTTGCTCATACAGATATTGTCACTTCCTTCAGAACAGCTCTCACTTCCCTGCATGAGAATACACCACTTGAGTCAATTCAATTATTAAATTGGTTAATGGATGTGCTACTCTCTTTCACTGTGGCAAAGGTAGGCAGACCCTTAATGAAATTGGCAAGTCCCATTTCCTTAACCCATTTTAGTCAAATTATGCCCCTCTGTCGCCTCCTGAAAACAAGAGCTATGGGGCTGCCCCCAAAGGTCACAAGTTCAGGCACCAACCTACCACCCCCTGCTAATTTGAGTGCTGATACTTCCTTCAAATACTGCCTTTGGCCTGTGCTGCTTCAGTTTTTAGTGTGCAGGGTAAACAAATGTTAGAGAAACCCTTTAGGGACCCAAGCTGCCAAGCACACCCATCACACAACTATCATTAACACTGATTTGTGTGTTGGATTGCTCTTATTGGTGTGTATGATGTACAGACATGACTGGACGCTGTTCAGTAGCAGAACCTAAGTTGTGCCATGGACTTGTGGCAGAGGGGGTGGCTTTGCGCATGCCCAGTCCCCTGCATGTCAGAGAGGCCTGTCCTTGCTGCCAAGGAGTGTGGTGGAGTCTCCTTCTTTGGAGGTCTTTAAGCAGAGGCTTGACAACCATATGTCAGGAGTGCTCTGATGGTGTTTCCTGCTTGGCAGGGGGTTGGACTCGATGGCCCTTGTGGTCTCTTCCAACTCTATGATTCTATGATTCTAAGTAGATTTCATGTGGGGGTGAAGGGGGAACAGCATACTGCTCCTGACCCAGCTGGACCCAAAGCCCCTTTTGGTGGCCCTTAATTCTGGGCCAACACAACCAGAATTCTGGGCCAATGCAACCTAGCCAGGTTGGTTGGCTAGGATCTGCAAAAAATAAATAAAAAGAGTATGACTTTTGGAGTGATTTTTTTAATCAGACCTAACTGCAACTTGAAAATAAATCACCCTTTACCCAAAAATGTCCTGCAGCTTATGGAAGGAATGCTTATCCAAAAATATGGTTTTGGGCTCCCCCTGCTGTCTCATTGGTTTCAGTTGCCCAATTTCGTAAGGACACTGATGTGATGAAAATGGAGCTATAGGAGAAATTGGACACCGAAATATCAGGGTGCTTTCTGTCCCAGTGATGGAGGCTCATCCTTCAGCATGGTGCAGCCACAGCCAAGGCGCACACAGGCCATGTGTCTGGCCCTGCATGGAGGTCACAGACCGCTGATGTGCAAGAAAAAGGCCCAAGGCCAGACGTAGTATGAACCTTTTAAACATTGCATCAGCAGCATGACGTTTGTTAATTGTATTTAGTTTAAATTGGGCCTTTGCACCAGTTCACTAAATTGCCAGTATGAGAGACTGGATAACAAGTAGCATAAAGATGTACCAACCGAAATTGCTTTGTGATAGCTTAGTGTAGGGCTGCCATATGTCTGGAATTTCCTGGGCATTGCTGGGATTTGGCTGCCGGAAACAGCGCCCAGGTGGAAATCGCTTAAATGTCCAGGAAAATCCGGATGTATGGCAGTCTATACCTATGGCAGCTCAACAACTTTCCCAAAAAAAGCTCAACAAAATGGCAACACTATCTTAGTGGCAGCGTCTTGCTTATGCTACAGGCTTTATTGACCATATATTTGGGTTAAGGAAGGAATGCTGTCCACCTGCTCTTGTCAGATACATTTGCAATCCCTTTTCTGCTAATACGTTTTTATTGCTTTTCAATTTTTTAAAACAAATTAACATCAAATTAATTCAAATTTAATACAAAATTTACTTCCTACCCTGCTGCTATGATGTTTCTCTTTGCTTCCTTACTCTCTGCTCATTGTAACGTATATTTCCTAATTCCATTTCAATGCTTAATAATGACAAAATGATAAAATATTTTATTTTCACCCTTCTTCATTTCTCATCAACTGTACATATTTCAATTCCTGCTTAGACTTTTATTTACAGTAACTATAACAGGGGTCAGCATACTTACCGTGCCTCAGGCCGGTGTCTCCAGCGCCGATTACGCAGCAGGCCGGAGGGCGGGAGAGCTATTTCTGGTGGGCAGCTGCACAGCGCAGCGCTGGTAAGAGTGGGCAGTGGCAGCGGGCAGCGGGGATTGCCGCGAGTCAGATAAATGAGTCCCTCAGGCCTTATCCGGCCCGCGGACCTTAGTTTGGGGACCCCTGAACTATAACATATTCCCAAATCTCAAGTTGAGTTACTCTTCACTTTGTCAGCCCACAGAAATTATTAGTTCTAAATCAATAGTCCACAGATACAACTTATCCCTTCCGCTGTTCTACATGTGCAAAAGTCTGACTGGCGATGGTAAATTAGATAACCTCTTCAGTCACTGCATTCAAATCCTGCTCCACAGAGGTAAGCAAACTCCAAGGTTTCCAGATGCTCATTGTTATGCAGTAAAACAATCCTTGGTGGTATCAAGTTTCCCAGGCATCAGGGTCTGGTCTCTTCTCTGTCCATGTTACCTCTGTCGTCACCAAGAACTTTGTTCCCACAGAGTTATATATAAAAGAATTAACATTAATGCTTTCCTCTCCCCCATGTACAGCAAAGACCATAGAAACCATTTTTTATCCTTCACAGTTCCAGATTCATTTTTCTTTGCAAGATATATCCAATTTCATAAAATCACAACAGCTTAGGTTTCATTAGTATTGCAAAATAATACTTCATCTTGCCTCTCTGAGTGCATTGGTCTGTCATCTCTAACTCCAGCTTTAATCCTCAGTCTCTGTTACATTTTCTCCATTCTTCCACCCCTGAGCTCTGGAGAGCCCAGGAGAGTGACTTTCCAAGTTCACTACTGGAAAGGAAAGTAGGTACATTTGCAATCTTGAAGGATTTGATGCTTCCCAGTTCAATTTATGCCTTTGTTTGTTTGTGATAATAATCTGGAGTCATTTACGGTAATTGCCAATGTGGTGCATGTACCTGCTCTTTGCTTGTAAGCAGACTGTCATCTGGATTTTGCTGTAGGGATGGAGTGGTTGGGTAAATGGTCCTGCCTTTGGGAGAAAGTTGTACCAGCTGATCTTTTGATCTTTTCCAGCTCTTGGAGCCAGCATTTGTCCGCAGACAGCTTCCGGGTCATGTGGCCAGCATGACTAAGCAGCTTCTGGCGAACCAGAGCAGCGCACGGAAACACTGTTTACCTTCCTGCCGGAGCGGTACCTTTTTATCTGCTTGCACTTTGACGTGCTTTCGAACTGCTAGGTTGGCAGGAGCTGGGACAGAGCAACAGGAGCTCACCCCGTCATGGGGATTCAAACCGCCGATCTTCCAATAGGCTTATAAAGTGCAGCAAATGTGATGCAGTGTTATTATTTACTAATATAAAATAAATAAAACAATATTTTGCTATACTCCTGAACCTATTGTACTCTTAGCCTAGGGGACACTATTGTTAAGAATAGTGTGAATACTTTAAATCAGGGGACTTGCCAGCCCAACAGTGGATAGGCAAGGCACAATTCCCTAGCACCTCCTGCAGCACAACAAATTCATTTTGTCATTTCTTCTAATTAATGGAAGTGAACCCCAAGGATTTCCCAAGACCTGGACTGGGTTATGTTATCTGCAAGGATGCTCCTCACCTTTGTACCTGGACCCAGCCAGCATGTGGTTGCTCATGTAGATAGATGATTAGAGTTAAATTCTTGAAGGTATGCATCATTGAAGACCACAGGATTGGACGAGGCATGATGCTAAACGGGGCATCATTAAGGAACAGAAAGGCTTTGTGTGGGGATGGAATAAGCCACTGGATCTCGCTGAAGCAACAAGATTTGGAAGAGGCTGGTGTTATGTATTGAAGTTCTCACCCTGGCCACCAGGAGTATCGTGTATATAGTTTTCACTCAGGTCCACGTCAGTTACTTTAGGCGGGAAACCCTGGGTTGTTGTTGCTACAATGTTGACAGCCGGCTGCCTATAAAAGCAGGCCGGCTTTGCTGTTTGCTGTTCAGTTCTGTTCCAGCTTACAAATATAGAGCTGCTTTGGAGAAATCACTGTGTGGTCTGCTATGTCTACCCACTATTCAACAGCTGGTGAGTGTTATTTGGTTTCCTAGCAGTGAATTTTTCTCCTCCCAAGCTAGTTCAAAGTACAGGGCTTGCAGCAGAGGCAAGAGGGAAGTGCCGTGGCAGCAGCAGCAAGGCCTATCGCCTGGCTTCGTATGTGACTGACTGCTTGGCTGCTCCAAGTCAGCAAACTCTTGACAGGCCTGTTCCTCTGCTGCTGGGGATAGTGGGTGGGGATGGAAGAGATGAGCATAGGAAAGAGCCGTGGTTTCCGCTTGGAGAAGAGGGAGTGAGAAA